>NC_073310.1:21714466-21966966 GCF_027595985.1 Sorex araneus | reverse complement strand
TCAAATAGCTTTTTCAAGTTTGCTGAACTATTCTGGTTGTTAATATGTAAGTAGAAACATAATGAACTTTTAAATTAGCTGTCTTCCCCCCCACTCAACCCCCAAAACACATGAGTGCCATTCAGAGCTTGAAATGCCTGCCTTGCCAGTTCAATCCCTGGTACCTCCACATGTGCTGAGTATGATCCAGGAAAATTTGCCATATTGCTATGGCAGCTCTGCTCTGTGGACTCCCAACTTCACAAGCATCTTCCATAGGATAGCCAAGCATGTGTGTGTCAACTCCAAAACTAATGGAGTAAACCCCAATGAACAGTATAAGGTATGTGGTTCCAGCCAGGAAGGGCAGCCCTGACGATCACTTGTTGCTGAGTGGCAGAAGCTCTGACACCTGATGTGCAGCTCCAGTGAGCACCAATACTCAATGGAAAAGCATCACAGTCAGTATTTCTATGCCCCCTACCCCCCATCATTGTACAACCACCTCTGTAACCGAATGAAAAGAGAGGAGGGGAAAATACACGTGACAGCATTTAAGAAAAAGAAGACTTTTTTGTCAAGTTAAATGTATTGTCAAGTTAAATGTATTGTCAAGTTAAATGTATCAGTGAGGTCAGAACACCATTTGCAGCGTCCCCTTAACACACACATACACACACATGCGCGTGCATGCGAGCACACACATGCACACACACATACACACCTTAATTCACATATAAACTCTGAGAATATACAAAGAACAACTATTTGAATCCCTACAAATGTGGGTCACAGAAGGCAAACAGGGGAGGCATCCACATTTGAACTAACAGTGAACTTCCTTTTTTCCCTTCTTTGTTGTTGCATTCAAGGAAACACAGCAGATTAGGACAGTCCACTCTTACATCCCTTTAAGACATTCTTGGTGAGAAGCAGTTTTTGGGACAAAACAAAACATCTCCAAAACATCTCAAAAACATCATCAACTATGATGGTGCCAACACCACCCAAGCCCCTCGCACTCTCCTGATCCCAATTCACCATCTCGCTTCAGACTGCGCAACTCTCAGCAGACCAGGCATGAAACTCTAGGTGTGATCCCTGCTGGAACTCTACGCATGATTTCTGCTGGACATCTCGGGCTGTTTTGCAAGTTTTAGACAAAATGGCATTGGCGGGACACGGAGAAACCAGGTCAGTGGCTGCAGTGTTGCCACCTGCCCCAGGCAGGCCGAGATACAACGCCACTGGACATTGAGATAAGGCGGCAGTGTGTGCAGTGGCTCATCCACTGCGAGGTGCTACCAGTCAACCACCAGGTGACCTGGCACTTGGCTCAGGTATTCGACCTGGCATAGACCGTCCTCATTAGGGTCCTGCTCTACCAGCTGCTCAACAACCTCCTGGCACACTCCACACTCAAGGAGACCAACCTGAGGCTGCAGATGTCCAGGCTGCCCAGAGACGCAGGCAGGTGCGTGTTTGTCAGTGTGTAGATCATTACAACATGCCAGTCAACCAAAAGCTTACATTCGGTAGACTGGGAACACCTGTAAAGACGATCAGAGGCTGCCCCCAAAGCCTCCAACCCTCTCGGAGAGCCTGGCAAGATAGAGTATCCCCCCACACATGGCAGTGCCTGGCAAGCTATTCGTAGCATACTAGATATGCCAAAAACAGTAACAATAATGGGCCTCATTGCCCTGACCCTCAAAGAGCTCCCAATATGCCACTGGACTACACTAGCACAAGACAGGGACAGATGCAGACGTTACTGGCACCTGCTCGAGCAAATCAATGAGTGATGGGATGACAGTGACACAGTGAAACCATAATAATGATAGTACCAGAATAAAGGCCTTCACTGCCCCCTAGTGGCATTAAATGGCATTACCAAAATTCATAGAAGCTGCAAAATTGAGCTGATTTCTAACATTATTTTTACTTTCTATGGGCTGGAGTGATAGCACAGCAGGTAGGGTGTTTGCCTTGCATGCAGCTGACCCAGGTTTGATTCCTCTATCCCTCTCGGAGAGCGCAGCAAGCTCCCACTGGTACGACACAGCCTGGCAAGCTACCCATGGTGTATTCGATATGCCAGAAAGAGTAACAGTTTCACAATGGAGACGTTACTGGTGCTCACTTGAGCAAAGCAATGAACAATGGGATGACTATGCTATGCAGTTGAAAGCCACAAGAACACTCAGAGGAGAGCTATTTGAGTAACTGAAAATGTGATGATAAAATATTCATGAAGTGAAACTCTGCATTTCAAAAAACATCAAGAGCACTGAACTTTATGTTTTTCATTTTGTGCTTCTGAACTCAAGAAGAGCCACCAAATCAAAAAGACCAAAAAAATTAAAAGGAAATGAGCAGAATAATCCAATAATATCTACAAAGTATCCAGTCTACATGTAAGCATACAGAAATATTTTTGAAATAGAGAAAAAGCATAGCATAATATTTAATAAAATTTATAGCAATGTAATGTAAATATGTAATCTTCCAAGTGGTAAATCTACCAGTATAGAAGCAAAACATATAACTCTATGATTCAAATCATCAGAAAACTCATATTCCTAAATGTATACACACTAAACAGGGTGGCCACAAGAGATTTTAAGACACAAATAGAAGTGAGGTAGTAGATAAAGGAGCCCAAGTTAGGATCTTTGCAGAGGGTCTAATGATGTGTGGCTGTATGCTCCTGCTACTTATTTGAAATCATTCAGGTACCTCCAAGTAGAAGGAGAAGAAGCAAGAGGGATTTCCCACAAAAGAAGAGGCTTTCTCATAAAATGCCATGGTAGTTGTGGGTCCCTGAGAAGGCTGAGAACATTCCTTCTCTGAACTAAATGATCAGGAAAGAAAAGACTTTAATCAACCGGGAAAATATCCAGTATTTCCTTTCATGAGTCATCCCCTGCAGTCAAGGGAGGAGATGTGGGCAAATGTAATAGGAACCAAATTGAGAGTATTGTGCCCTATGATATGCTTTCTTCTCAGTTGTTTTACTTCATGTACATTTATTAGACCACAGATGAGTTTCAATATTCTGGGCTTCCTTCAGCTCAATGAACTAGTGAATGCATAGGTGAGTGGTACATAAATCTCTCTATATAAATGATATATGAATATGAACCCTCCTCTCCACCCTGCCCAGTGAAGTCCAACATAAAATTATATCCCCTCTTTAGCCTTTCAAAGGTTGGAAATCTACCTTCAATTTCTCATATTTTGTCTTTTCTTTTTCTTCAATTTTCACATTCTCTAATACCTGTGCTTTGCTCTAAACCTGAGTTAGGGTCTGTCGACTAGCTCACTGCTTAAAGGACCTGACAGGCATGAGTTAGGTTTCCTGGTTGACACCCAGTGGAACCATATGTCCTGAAGAGGATCCTGGAAGCTCTGCTGTTTCAAATTGGAAGTTTGCTGCCTGCATCCCAGCACCATAAGGCATTTTCTGCAGTACATCATCCTGGTGTGTGTGAACACCAAAGCAAGCAGCTGTAACCCAGGACATGCTAGTACTAAGAGACTTGTGAACTCTTATACCAGAAAAATACTGCCCCAGGGTTCACAGTGCTGAGTGTTTGAGCTCTAAAATCTGATGTGTGGTCCCTGTAGGCAACACGACTCAATGTGAAAGCACCATAGTCAGTGTGTCTACAACCCTTAGACATCACACACAAACCACTACTAAAGCAACAAAGAAGGAAAGGAGAACTATAAGTTCAAAAACAATGTTTTAAAAAAATACCACTTTAAGGTCCAGTTAAATAATACTCTCAGCATCAGGTTCCACTCCAGCTGTAGGGAGCTCATACCAACATTTCTCCATCCCAAGCAGTGGAGAGCCCTTGAAACACACAGAGAGAGGACAGCTATTTGACTAACTCAATATGTAGCTCTGTAGCACTGTCACCCCATTGTTCATCGATTTGCTCGAGTGGGCACCAATTACATCTCCATTGTGAGACTTGTCATTACTGTTTTTGGCATGCTGAATACGCCACAGGTAGCTTGCCATGCTCTGCCATGCAGCAGGATACCCTCGGTAGCTTTCCAGTCTCTCTGAGAAGGATGAAGGAATTGAACCTGGGTCAGCTACGTGCAAGACAAACGCCCTAACTGCTGTGCCATCGCTCCAGTCCTGTGCTATTACTCAATATGTAGATCATCAAATGTAGATTAGGAGGGAAACTCCTACATTTAAAGCAACATTAAAAGTTGTGAACTTCCTGTTTTCAACTTTGTGTCTCTGGACTCTAGAATAGCCACCAAACTAGTATTCCCACCCATATTTCTTCTAGGAAGAGTGAATTTTAGGCAGCTATGGTCCATCATACTTTTCAGAATAAACCACTGTCACTGTCACTGTCATCCCCTTGCTCATCATTTTGTTTGAGCGGGCACCAGTATCGTCTGTCATTGAGAGCCTTATTGTTACAGTTTTTGGCATATCCAATACGCACAAGTAGATTGCCAGGCTCTGCTGCGCGGGCTTGATACTCTCGGTAGCTGGCCAGGCTCTCCGAGAGGGGCAGAGGAATCGAACTTGCGTCAGCGTCGTGAAAGGTGAACGTCCAACCGCTGTGCTATTGCTCCAACCCAGAATAAACCACAGCAAGGAATTTTCCCGACCCAGCTGTTTACCTCCACCTGGTGGCCACGTACTGCATTACAGAGACTGATAAAAGGCACAACTGGGAAAGGCACAATTGAGCTGAAAATCCTCTCTCTCCTCTAATTCCTCTCCTTTCCTCTGTGTTGGGAAACATAGAGACTTGGAGGGAAAAGAAAGAATTGAAAACCACCTCGTTTCTTTCAAATCCTTTCCTAGCCTCTTTCTTGGTCCCCAGAATCCAAAAAAGACAACGTAAATAAAAAAAAAACAGAAAAACAGATAATTCCTACAAAGTGCCCATTTTATGGCCTTTTTCATTTTTAAAAGTTTAAAAACAGGGGCTGGAGCGATAGCACAGCGGGTAGGGCGTTTGCCTTGCACGCGGTCGACCCAGGTTCGAATCCCAGCATCCCATATGGTCCCCTGAGCAGCGCCAGGAGTAATTCCTGAGTGTAGAACCAGGAGCAACCCCTGTGCATCGCCGGGTGTGACACACACACACAAAAAAAGTTTAAAAACAGCACAGTGCCATTTTAAATATAAGCATGCTGTGACACTTCTGTCATGTTGACTCACTCATCAGTCTTGCTCTTCAAACTCATGACCTAAACCTCCGAGGAAATGCAATTGAAGCAACTGAAATTCATAGGCACACTGGTTTCCCGTGGCTAAAATCTGGAGCTCCCTTGAGGAAGGGGGCCGGCCATGTTCCCCACTACCTAGGCTCCTGCAGTCGCACCTCTTGACAGTGCTCGCCATGCAGACTGCTTATGACCTAACTTCATAGCTTCACTAAGGTTCCTGCAGACTCATCCCAGGTCTACAGACCTTGAAATTTCTGGACTTCCAAATTCCACAGCACTTAATCGTATTTACATTTCAATTAGCTTCAGTTTGCTTCTGGATAGTCCTATTTAAAAGATTTCAAGTGTCTATATGCTTGTGTGTTGTGAATGAAAACACCAGAAACTGGTGCTTAATTTTATTCATTGATAAATTTATCAAGTCACAAATGATTTGTACTTGATAAAGGGAACTATTATTTATCTGTAACAATTAATTTATGTAGGTTTCAGGATTAGTGAACTAGAATATATTGGCATCATTAAGAAAAATTCAATGACTAATACTCTATATGAATCCCTAACAGGAAGATATGAACTCCTAAAACAAGGCAAATGCATTGACATTGATTTTAAATATTTTTTATGTAGAGAGTTCAGGAGGAGAAGTATTGGAAAAAACTGATAGCATATAGGAAGTTTCTTTACTTAAGAGGAGAAATATAGTGTGGAATAAAAATATTAATGGATGTTTCAAGGTAAATTATAAGAACACATGTCTAAAGGACTGAAATTATGGGCTGCCAATTGATCCAAAAACTCTCCAACATTATTGGTGGATATTCAGACTACCTCAAAAAGTTTATGACTTTAATATTTTGCAGGCCTGCATACCATAGAAATTCAGAAAGAATTGGAATCAAATATGAAGTGCAGCAAAAAGACTAAATATAAAAGAATTTGGAGAATGTTATAATTTAAAAATATCAAAAAACATAAGCTTAGAATGATTCAATTTCAAAATAAATGTGTAAACAAATGAAAATCTAAGTTCATTAGTGAAGGAGGATGAGATGACTGAGAGCAGGTTTTTGTCTCACTTCCCTATGAGTGTGAACCACTGTGCTGTGCCACCCCTTCTGTAGGAGCCACAGTAGTAATCAAGCTCATCCTCAGGCCTGAGCCCAGAGATGGTCAGGGTCGCTGTGTTGCCAGACTTGGAGCCAGAGAAGCGATCAGGGATCCCTGACGGCCGCTTATTGACATCATATATCAGCATTTTGGGGGCTGTGCCCTCCTGCTGCTGGTACCAGGAGACTTCATTATATCCCCCAATGTCATCGCTGGTTCCTTTACAGGAGATGGTGACTGTCTGTCCCGGAGTCCCAGACACTGAGGGAGGCTGAGTCAGAGCTGACTGGGCCCAGATCCCTGAAAAAAAAAACCCAACACATTTTGATGAGTTCAGGTTGGTTCTAGATAAATCTGAGGAAGGAAGAAAAGGGTGAGCCCAGATGTTATCAGGTTCCCTTCCCTGAGCCTCACCTGGGCCCTGACTGAGGAGGCTGAGCAGGAGAAGAGCCCAGGTCATGATGGAGATGCCCAGAGTGCTGCCTGCTGACACCCCAACCCTGGGCCTGGCTCTCTGCCAGCTCTTATCCCTGCCCTGCCCCAGAGAAGGGAGGGGCCTGCATGCAAAGCTGCTTCCTGCACCTGCCTCTGCTCACCCCTCTCTGGCCTGGCCTGGGACTCCAGATGTTTCTGCATTACATTAAAAATCATTATTATTCATTCATATATCTCTTGACTTTTGTTCTTATTTTGGCATTCATGGGGGCATGGAAGACACTCCCAGTGATAATCTGCTAACAGGGCTGGCATTTCAATGCCCAGGCTGCTTTGTGCTGTTGACCAAGTACGCTGTAGGGTGCTGTGGACCACCAAGGCCATTATGGTCTTGCTCTGGGACCCCAAGGCCAATCCTAGGAGACTGATGTGGTGCCAGAGATTGAACCAGAAATAGGCTACCTTTGGCACCTCTGTAGTTCTGCATAGCATAACTATCAAGCAAATTAATTATCTTTTATATAAATTTTTATTGCACAAACATTTTGATTCTTGACTTGAAGAGGAACATAAATGTGCTGACATCGCATACATTCATGTCCTTCCTAATCCTCTGGATCTCTGCTTATAATATGACTGCCTCAATGATCACTCAGTACCGTGTCACTCCAGGAAATGCCCATGGTGTGCCATGTTTCAGGTTCTCTCTAACATTGACAAAGTTAAATTACCCTTTTGTGTAAATTCCTGCTCTTGATGGTTGTTTGCTGGTGGTGATTCTCTCAGGTACATACTTGTCACCACCCAAATCACACTTGTTTGTGCTGAAGCATCTGTTGTCCTGAGTCTCAGAAGCAGATTGTGACTCCCAGGTCACCGACCCATACACACCAGGGAGGGAGACCTTTCAACAAACAAGGGTACCTGCCAGCAATAATAGACAACAATTTTGTCTCTGTTTCTCTTCAGATTTCCTTTGTATTATTCAACTTGTAACTTAATTTTATCCTGCTTTGATATTTAGCCTGAGTCAAGACTGTATAGTGTATCCCTCAGTATGTGTTACATGGAGAGAGATAGAGAGAGACAGAGAAATGCAGGCTTGATTTTTCTGCATTTCTATGTGTACAGTGCAGTATTTGTGGTATCCCATGTTTCTTATAATTGGTTTCTTCATTGTTGTTTCCAGAAATCTTCCTCCCTCCATCCTCTACCCTCCTGAGAAACTTGTTCTGAAAAAACTATCAATGTTTATTGAGATACTGTAATTTACAGATTGTTCATAATAGAATTGTTTCAGGAATACAATATCCCAACACCAACCCCATCACTAATGTCCCCTTCTCTCCACCAATATCCCCAATTTCCATCCCACCCACTTGGCAGGCATATAACAAATGTATTTCATAACAGTTGGTCCAATGAAACCAAGAAATGATTGGTAGAAGTGTCAAAAAAAGCAATACAAGTCAATTTATGATCATGAGACACTATATGTTTTTAACCTTTCTTAATGCCACATGATGGGAAGTTTCTCCTGCCTTTTAAAGGAGCTTTTTAGACACTTCTTAGAAAACAAGTTTCAAGGTTACTAATTTCCTACGCTGTTGCCTGTCCATGAATTTCTGTATCACTGTATCACTGTCATCACTGTCATCCTGTTGTTCACCATTGTACTTGAGTGGGTGCCAGTAATGTCTCCATCCATCCCAGCTCTGAGAGTGGGTGCCAGTAACGTCTCCATTTGTCCCAGCCCTGAGATTTTAGCAGCCTCTCCTTATTCATCTTTCCCAACGATTGGAGGCTCTTTTAGGGTCAGGGGAATGAGACCTGTTATTGTTACTCTTTTGGGCACATTGAATAAGCCACGGAGAGCTTGCCAGTCTCTTCTGTGTGGGTGGGATACTCTCAATAGCTTGTCGGGCTCTCCGAGAGGCACATATATATGTATATATTTGTTTTTATATACATATATATGTGTATGTTATATATGTATACATAAGAATACATATATTACTCTCTATAAAATATATAGAGGAATTTCGTATAGTTCCTTCAAATCTGAATAAAAATCTAGCTGGATAGAGTATTCTTTTTTTTTTTTTGCTTTTTTTTTGGGGGTCACACCCAGCGATGCTCAGGGGTTACTCCTGGCTTTGCACTCAGGAATTGCTCCTGGCAGTGCTTGGGGGACCATATGGGATGCCGGGGATCGAACCCGGGTCGGCCGCATGCAAGGCAAACGTCCTACCTGTTGTGCTATCGCTCCGGCCCCTGGATAGAGTATTCTTGGTGAGATGTTTATTTCATTGAGCTTTTGTACTATATCCTTACATATTTGTCTGATTCATAAAGTCTAATTTGTTAGATCTGCTGTCCACTTAACGGACTTACTTTGAGAGAAAGTTTTTTTTTTGATCTTGCTACATTCAGTATTCTTTCTCTATATTGGGATTTTGTCATTTAAGATATGATATATCTTGGAGTTTTCCTAATTGGATCTATTTTCACTGGGACCACAGGGGCATTTTGGACCTCGATGTCTGTAATCATCAATTCTGAGAAATAATTATCAATTTTTTTATCTAGTGTTTCTTTACCACATTTGTCTTCCTGTTCTTAAGAGACATCAATGATTTTTATTTTGTTCCTCTTGGATTTATCCCATAGTTCTCTGGTATGCTGTTTATTTCTCTTCAGGGTATATTCCACCTTCTGCTGCTTTCTAGTGGTTTGCCCCTTCTCGTCTTGGAGCACCTCAACCTTCTGTTCAGCTTCTGTTATTTTGACATTCAGAGATTCTATCAACTTTTTAAAATATCATCTGCCATGTCTTTCATTTCTGTGATTTCTCACTGAAATCGTCTTCTCAATTCGACTTTCATACTTTCTTGTGCTTTGCTGACTACCTGTGATATCGCTTCATTGAACTCACTGAACATCCTCATCATAACTTTACTAAAGACACTTTCTGAGGATTTACTGGTGTTATTTTTGGCTTCAGTGATATTATGTTTTGTTCATTGGGCTTGATGGGTTCCTACGTGTTTTCCCATTGGATTTCTAGTGTTCTTATGGTCAGGATGAGTGTTTGTCGTAGTTACACCCACTAGAGCTGCCAGAGTTCCCCGCCCCCCTGGCTCTGGAAGATACTAAGAGATAGAGCTGGACACTGCTCTCTGTCTTTTCTGCCTGTCTTGTGCTGTGGGACTTAAAAATGATGAAGGTCCAGTGTGGAGGCTGCTGGGACCCAAAAAAAGAGAGAAGGACAAGCTCCGTTTTATACCTTTGTATACATACACAGTGAGTAACTTCTTATGAATTTGTATTATCCAATGTTTTATTCTATTTTACCTTATATAATGATTACAATGCTATGTACAATATAGTATATATGATGTACATAGTACTAAATCGTATATAATGAATATAGTCACTGTCACTGTCATCCCGTTGCTCATCGATTTGTTCAAGCAGGCACCAGTAACGTCTCTCATTGAGAGACTTATTATTACTGTTTTTGGCATATCCAATACGCACACGCAGCTTGCCAGACTCTGCGATGCAGGCTCCATACTCTCAGTAGCTTGCCGGGCTCTCCGTATGGGGCGGAGGAATTGAACATAGATTGTCCAAGTGAAAGGCGAAAGCCCAACTGCTGTGCTATCGCTCCAGCCCAATGAATATAGCATAATATGTAATACTATATAAAATACTATATAATATTCAAATGGTTTCAACATCCTTGGGCTTCTTTTAAGTCAGTGAACCGATAAATATAAAGGTCTATGATACATCAATCTCTATATATAAATGCTTTGTAATATAATTCCACCTCTCCAGGCTGCATTGTGAATACCAACATAAAATTACATCTCACCGTTATTCCTTCTAAAAGCTCGAAAACAAACCCAGTCATAGCTCACCGAACTGTATGGTAATGTAATGTAAAAGACAACAAATCTCAAACAAACATTAATAAAAATCTGAGCTAACAAAAATTGCACAGAAGGCTTAACTGTAAATACTGCTGAGTAAACCCTCAGACAAGGACTTAATATACCAACAGTGATATAAAATTTTCACAAATTTTCTTATAAAGAAATATTTCTCGACTTTTCCATTCCCCACTTAGTAGTAAAAAAGCAACATAAAATAAATTATTGTGCACTGGCTATGGGGCATGATTGAAGGCTGTTTGGGAAAATGGAGTCAATTGTTTGGGAAAGGTGACAGTGGTGGTGGGATTGGTGTTGGAATACTGGCTACCTATAACAACAAATATTGGCTGCGTTGTTTTCAACTTTATTAACCACAATATTAAAACAAAAAATAGGTGGGAGAGGGATAGGGAAAGGCTTGGAAAATTACATTCTATTTCTCACATTTTGTCTTTTTCTTAGAATTTTTTTTCAGTACTGACACTTTGGAATACACAGTGCCTGCCTTGCATGAGTAAGCTTTCAAGTTCAAATCCTGGTATCACCACATGTTATGAACATGATTCTGGAATCTCTGTTGTTTCAGATTGGAAGATTTGTTCTCTGGATTCCAGCACCAGAAGAGATTTTCTGCAATACAACATCCAGGTGACGTGGCACAGCGAAACTCTCAAGAACATTCAATGATGAGCAGTACTAAAAGACATTAATATTTTCACCAGGAAAATAGGTTTCAGGGAACTCCAATGCTGAATGTATGGCCCTAATGAACAACACAGCTAAAGGTGAAAGCACCATAGTCAGTGTGATAAGAAGACTTTACTATGAACAACAAAAAATTTAAAAAAAAAACTAAGAAGGAAAGGAAAAGAGAACTACAAATCCATCAACTTTTAAAGAAACCAACTTTACTATTGAGCTTCAGAGATAGCACAGCGATAGAGCATTCACCTTGCATGTGCCCAACCCGGGTTAGATTCCTTCTCCCATATTGGAGAGCCTGGCAAGCTACCGAGAGTATCTCTCCCGCACGGCAGAACCTAGCAAGCTACCCGTGGTGTATTCAACATGCCAAAGACAGTAACAAACAAATCTCACAATGGAGACATTACTGGTGCCTGCTTGAGCAAATCGATGAGCAACAGGATGACAGTGAAATTGACATTGACAGTGACAACTTTACTGTTGAGTCAAATAAATATTCATCCACAAATTCCTCTTAAGCTCAACTAAATTCAGATTCTATTTCTATACCCTATGCAGTTGGAGCTGTAGCACAGCAGGTAGGGTGTTTGCCTTGAATGCAGCTGACCTGGGTTCGATTCCTCTGTCCCTCTCGGAGAGCCCTGCAAGCTACTGGGAGTATCCTGCCCTCATGGCAGAACCTGGCAAGCCACCTGTGTCGTATTTGATATGCCATAAACAGTAACAAGTCTCACAATGGAGACATTACTAGTGCCCACTTGAGCAAATCGATGAAAAATGGGATGACTGTGCTATGCAGTTGAAAGCCACAAGAACACTCAGAAGAGAGCTATTTGAGTAACTGAAAATGTGATGATAAAATATTCGTGAGGGAAACTCTGCATTTCAAGGAACATCAAGAGCACTGAACTTTATGTTTTTCATTCTGTGCTTCTGAACTCCAGAAGAGCCACCAAACTAGTCGCCCCCCCATACTTTTTCAGAAAGAGCTAGGGATAGGCAGGTACTGGTATTTCCTGGATGAATTCAGGGTAAACCACACAATGATCTCCCCAGACCAAGGTCTTCACTTCCCCTTAGTGACCACGTATTGCATCATCAAAACTCATGAAGAAAGCACATTGAACTGGAAAATCTCTCCTCCTGTTGCTCTCCTTTTCCTCCAGGTTTTTAACCACATCATTTATTTCTAGTACCCTCCCAGTCTCTCTCTTGTCCTCAAATCAAAAAGACAAAAAAATATATAGGAAAGGAGCAGAATAACCCAATAATATCTACAAGGCATCCACTTTAAATGTAAGCATACAGAAATATTTTTGAAATAGAGAATAAGCATACCATAATCACTGTCACTGTTATTGTCACTGTTATCCCATTGCTCATCGATTTGTTCGAGCGGGCACCAGTAACGTCTCCATTGTGAGACTTGTGGTTACTGTGTTTGGCATATCCAATATGCCACAGGTGCTTGCCAGGCTCTGCCATGCAAAAAGAATTTCCCACAAAAGAAGAGACTTTTTCATTAATTGCCATGATAGTTCTGGGGCCCTGAGAAAGAAAAGAAAGACTTTAATCAACTGGGAAAGCATCCAGTATTTCCTTTCATCCTTGCAGTCAAGGGATGAGATGTGGGCAAAAAATGGGGAGCATATTGAGAGGATTGAACCCTATGATATGCTTTCTTCTCAGTTGTTTTACTTTCTTTACATTTATTAGATCACAGATGAGTTTCAATATTCTGGCTTCCTTCAGCTCAATGAACTAGTGAATGTATAGGTGAGTGATACATAAATCTCTCTCTATAACTGATATATTAATATGAACCCTCCTCTCCACCCTGCACAGTGAAGTCCAACATAAAATTATATCCCTGCTTTATCCTTTCAAAGGCTTGGAAATCTACCTTCAATTTCTCCTATTTTGTCTTTTCTTTTTCTTCAATTTTCACATTCTCTAATACCTGTGCTCTAAACCTGAGTTAGGGTCTGTCGACTAGCTCACTGCTTAAAGGACCTGACAGGATGAGTTAGGTTCCCTGCTCGACACCCAGTGCCACCACATGTCCTGAACAGGATCCTGGAAGCTCTGCTGTTTCAAATTGGAAGCTTTGCTGCCTGCATCAATCCCAGCACCATAAGGTATTTTCTGCAATATGTCATCCAGGTGGGTGTGAACACCAAAGCAAACAGCTGTAACCCAGGACATGCTAGTACTAAGAGACATGTGAACTCTTTTTTTACAATTTAAAATTTTTTTTAAAATTCTATTGAATCACTGTAAGGTAGTTACAAGCTTTTATGTTTGGATTACAATCTCACAATGATCAAACACACATCCCTCCACCAGTGCACATTCCCCACCACCAATATCTGGGGTATGCCTCCCCTTTCCACCTCCCCCTCCCACTATGGAAGACAATATTACCCATAATCTCTCTCTACTTTTGGGCATTATGGCTTGCAACACAGACACTGAGAGGTCATCATGTTTAGTCCATTATCTACTTTCGGAGTGCATCTCCCATCCCAACTGATTCATCCAGCCATCATTTTCTTAGTAATCCCTTCACTATTCCATCTGACTTCTCCCCTCTGACATGTGAACTCTTATACCAGAAAAATATTGCCCCAGGGATCACAGTGCTGAGTTGTGTGAGCACTAAAATCTGATGTGTGGCCCCGGTAGGCAACACAACTAAAGGCAAAAGCACAAAAGCACCACAGTCAGTGTGCCTACAACCCTTAGACATCACACACAAACTATTACTAAGGCAACAAAGAAGGAAAGGAGAACTAAAAATTCAAAAACATTGTTTTAAAAAAAATACCACTTTAAGGTCAAGTTAAAGAATATTCTCAGCATCAGATTCCACTCCAGCTGTAGGAAGCTCATACCAACATTTCTCCATCCCACACAGTGGAGAGCCCTGAGAACACACAGAGAGAGGACAGCTGTTTGACTAACTCAATACGTAGCACTGTAGCACTGTAGTTCATCGATTTGCTCTAGCGGGCACCAGTAATGTCTCCATTGTGAGACTTGTCCTTACTGTTTTTGGCATATCGAATACACCACGAGTAGCTTGCCAGGCTTTGCCATGTGGGCATGATACTCTCGGTAGCTTGCCAGGCTGTTCGAGAGACAGGAAGGAATCGAACCCAGGTCGGCCACGTGCAAGGCAAATGCCCTACCTGTTGTGCTATCACTCTATTCCTGTTACTCAATATGTGGATCATCAAATGTAGATTAGGAAGGAAACTGCTGCATTTAAAGCAACATCAATAGTTGTGAACTTCCTGTTTCCCACTTTGTGCCTCTGGACTCAAGAATAGCCACCTAACTAGTACTCCCACCCATATTTCTTCTAGGAAGAGTGAATTTCAGGCAGCTATCATCATACTTTTCAGAATAAACCACAGCAGGGAATTTTCCAGACCCAGCTGTTTACCTCCACCTGGTAGCCATATACTGCATTACAGAGACTGATAAAAGGCACAACCGGAAAAGGCACAATTGAGCTGAAAATCCTCTCCTCCAATCCCTCTCCTTTCCTCCATGTTGGAAAACACAGAGACTTGGAGGGAAATGAAAGAATTGAAAACCACCTCATTTCTTTCTAATCCTTTCCTAACCTCTTTCTCTGGTCCTCAGAATCCAAAAAAGACAATGTAAATTAAAACAAAAGAAAAGCAGATGATTTCTACAAAGTGCACATATTATGGCCTTCTTTTTAATTTTTATTTTGTTTATTTTTAAAGGTTTTATTATAGGAAAGTGTCATTTCAAATATAAGCATACTGTGACAATCTTTGTCATGTTGACTCACCCACTAGTCTTGCTCTTCAGATTCTTAAACCCTGAGGAAATACAAGCCAAGCCACTAAAATCCATAGACACACTAGTCTCCCGTGGTTAAAATCTGGGGCTCCCAGAGGATGGGGGCAGGCATGGTACTTGCTACTGAAGCTTCTACAGTCACACCACTCAACAGTGCTGCCACCATGCCGAGTGCTTAGGACCTAACTTCATGGCTACACTAAGGTTCCTGCAGACTCATCCCAGGTCAACAGACCCTGAGATTTCTGGACCTCCAAATTCCACAGCACTTAGTTCTGTTAACATTTCAATTTGCTTCAGTTTGCTTCTGAATAGGCCTATTTAAAAGATTTCAAGTATTTCTTTGCTTGTATGTTGTGAATGAAAACACCAGAAATTGGTTCTTAATTTTTTCATTGATTAATTTATCAAGTGACAAATGAATTATAGTCATAAAAGGAACTAGTATTTATCTGTAGCAAGGGATTTATGTAGGTTTCAGGATGAATGAACTAGAACATAATGACATCATTAATAAAAATTAAATAACTAATACCCTATGTGAATCCCTAACAGGAATATATTAACTCATAAAACAAGACAAATGCATTGACATGGATGTTAAATTTTTTGTTATGCAGAGAGTTAAAGAGGAAAAATATTGGAGAAGACTTATGGTATATAGGAAGTTTCTTTAAGAGGAGAAATATATTATGGAATAAAAATGTTCATGGATGTGTCAAGGTAAGACTATAGGAACACATATCTTAAAGGACTGAAATTATGGGCTGCCAATTCTATCCAAAAACTCTCCAACTCTATAGGTGGATATAAAGATTTCCTCAGACAATTAATGACTTTATTATTATGCATGTCTGCATACCATACAACTCAGAGAGAATTGGAAACAAATATAAAGTGCAGCAAAAAGACTAAATATAAAAGAATTTGGAGAACGATAAAATTTTCAAAAATCATAAGTTTATAATCATTCAACTTCAAAATAAATATGTAGACAAATGAAAATCTAAGTTCATTAGTGAAGGAGGATAAGATGACTGAGAGCAGGTTTTTGTCTCACTTCCCTATGAGCATGAACCACTGTGTGTTGCTACCACTTCTGTAGGAGCAACAGTAGTAATCAGCCTCGTCTTCAGGCTTGAGCCCAGAGATGGTCAGAGTCGCTGTGTTGCCAGACTTGGAGCCAGAGAAGCGATCAGGGATCCCAGACGGCCGCTTATTGACATCATATATCAGCATTTTGGGGGCTGTGCCCTCCTGCTGCTGGAACCAGGAGACAAGGTTATATCCCCCAATGTCATTGCTGGTTCCTGTACAGGAGATGGTGACTGTCTGTCCCGGAGTCCCAGACACTGAGGGGGGCTGAGTCAGAGCTGACTGGGCCCAGATCCCTGAAAAAAAAAACCGAACATACTCTGATGAGTTCAGGTTGGCTCTGGATAAACCTGAGGAAGGAAGAAAAGGGTGAGCCCAGATGTTCTCAAGGTCCCTTTCCACACCTCACCTGGGCCCTGACTGAGGAGGCTGAGCAGGAGAAGAGCCCAGGTCATGATGGAGATGCCCAGAGTGCTGCCTGCTGACACCCCAACCCTGGGCCTGGCTCTCTGCCAGCTCTTATCCCTCCCCTGCCCCAGAGAAGGGAGGGGCCTGCATGCAAAGCTGCTTCCTGCACCTGCCTCTGCTCACCCCTCTCTGGCCTGGCCTTGAACATTAGATTTCTCAGAATTTCTTGATATTAGACACATGTAAAAAAATTTTTTTGATATTATTCTTCTCAGAAAAAATATTTCTTTATGCCTGATTTACAGAGAATAATAAATGTGCTGAAATCCTTGTGTTCATGATGTCTGTGTCTTACACTGTGCTGGGACGTGACAATGTCTCCATGAACAAATGTAGTGTGGGGCACCACTACAGCTTCCTGCAATTAAGAGTTCAAATTACATGTTATTTTATAGCATTTGGGAAAGTTAGTTGCTATCTCTGAAAAAATTAAAAACTTGCTCTGGTGATCTCTTACGTTTGGGACTAAAATGTGCACACTTTTCACTGCTTCCTGCCACACTTGTTAGTGCAGGAATATGTACAGTATTTTATTACTCAGGCAGCTTGATCACTGGAACACTTACCTACAAACCATAGGGATGCTCCAAATCGAGGAAGTCCAAACAATAAACAATAATACAGGAAAACACAAGAAGTGATACTCCCATTTGTGTCTCCCAATGTTGGTTTGCACTCTTGAACTTGTCAATATCAATTTCCTTTCTCCAACTCTAATTCAACAAGAGTCAAGACAGTAAATTGTGTACTGCATTTTGGCATTTAAATGACAGTAATAGAGAATAAGAGAGAAGGACAAACTCAGTTTCGTACCTTTATATATATATTTATATTTATATATAATATATACACAGTGAGGTACTTCTTATAAATTTGTATTAATCAATATTTTATTTGGTTTTACCATATATAGTGATTACAATACTATGTACAATATAGTATATATGATATACATAATACTAAACAGTATATAGTGAATATAGTATAATATATAATACTATATATGATACTATAGGTTATAATACTATAATGGTTTCAACATTGTTGGGCTTCCTTTAAGTCAGTGAACCAATAAATATATAGGTATATTATACATCAGTTTCTCTATATAAATGACATTTGAATATAATTCCACTCTCCAACCTATACTGGAAATACCTACCTAAAATTACATATCACTGGTATTCCTTCCAAAAGCTTGTAAACATCCCAGTCATAGCACAACAGACTATACGGTAATGTAATGTAAATATAAACACTCTAAACAAATATTACTAACAATCTGAACTAACAAAAATTCTAATACACAATACCTGCCTTGCATGAGTAAGCTTTCAAGTTCAAATCCTGGTATCACCACATGTCATAAACATGATTCTGGAAGCTCTGTTGTTTAAGATTGGCAGATTTGTCTGGATCCCAGCACCAGAAGAGATTTTCTGCAGTACAACATCCAGGTGTGTGCACAGTAAAACTCTCAGGAACATCCAGTGATGAGCATTACTAGAAGACCTTATATTTCCACCAGGAAATAAGATCACCAGGGAACTCCAATGCTGAATGTGTGGCCCTAATGAGCAACACAAATAAACGTGAAAGCACCATAGTCAGTGTGATAAGAAGGCTTTGATATCAACCACAAAAACAAACCAACAAACAAAAACTAAAAAGGAAAGGAAAAGAGAACTACATATACATTAACATTTAACGGATACCAACTTTACTGTCTAGTCAAATAAATATTCATCCACAGGTTCCTCTTCAGCTCTACCAAACTCAGAAACTATTTCTCCACCCTATGCAGTTTGAGCTAAAGACCAGCGGGAAGGGTGTTTGCCTTGCACAAAGCCTACCCAGGTTCGATTCCACCATCCCTCTTTGAGAGCCCTGTAAGCTACTGAGAGTATCTCGCCCTCGAAGCAGAGCCTGGCAACCTACCTGTGGCATATTCGATATGCGAAAAACAGTAACAAGTCTCATAATGGAGATGTTACTGGTGCCCACTTGAACAAATAGATGAACAATGGGACGACTGTGCTATGCAGTTGAAAGCCACAAGAACACTCAGAAGAGAGCTATTTGAGTAAATGAAAATGTGATGATAAAATATTCGTGAGGGAAACTCTGCATTTCAAGGAACATCAAGAGCACTGAACTTTATGTTTTTCATTCTGTGCTTCTGAACTCAAGAAAAGCCAACAAACTAGTTGCCCACCAATATTTCTTCCCAGGAAGAGCTAGGGATAGGCAGGTACTGGTATATCATCCAATTCGGGGTAAATCACACAATGGTCTCCCCAGACCAGGGTCTTCACTTCCCCCTAGTGACCATGTATTGCATCATCAAAACTCATGAAGAAAGCACATTGAACTGGAAAATCTCTCATCCAGTTCCTCTCCTTTTCCTCCATGTTTTTAACCACATCATTTATTTCTAGTGCCCTCTGAGTCTCTCTCTTATCCTCAAGTCAAAAACACAAAATAAATTTAAAGGAAAAGAGCAGAATAGCCCAATCATATCTACAAGGTATCCAATCTAAATGTAAGCATACAGAAATATTTTTGAAATAGAGAATAAGCATACCAGGTACATCCTTGTCACTACCCCAACCATGCTTGTTTGTGCTGAAGCATCTGTTGTCCTGATTCGCAGAAGCCGATTGTCACTCCCAAGTTACCCTCTGCTGTGTGGATTCCCAACTCCGCAAGAAATCCCCAGCTGTAACATAGCCAAGAGCGTGTGTGTCAACTCCAAACTTAATGAGTATAACCCCATGAACAGTGCAAGATGTGTGGTACCAGGCCAGGAAGGGGAGCCCTGAGGAACACTTGGTGCCGAATGGGGGATTTTTACCACCTCATGTGCAGCTCCAGCGAGCACCAGAACTCTATGGAAAAGCATCTCAGTGAGTGTTTCTATACCCCCTGGTCCCCATCCTTGTAGAACAACAACTGTAATATCAAATAAGGGTGAGGAAGGGAAGATACACTTCACAGTATTTAAGAAAAAGATTACAATGTCAAGTTTAAATTATCAGTGACATTAGAACACCATTCCCCCCTACCAGACACACACCCCTTAATTCAGATATATATTCAGAACTTACAAAAAACAACAATTCGAATCCCTAATAATGTGGGTCACACAAGGAAAACGGGGAGGCAGCCACATTGAACTAAAAGAAAACAACACTGAATTTCTGGTTTTCCTTTCTGTGTTGCTGTACTCAAAGAAAGACAGCAGTTTTCGAACAGCGCACCCTTACTACCCTTTTAGATTAACTTAATGAGAGGCAGTTCTTGAGACTTTAGAGTTGATTTCCTGTAAACCATGGTAATGATGTTTCCAGAATACAGGTCCTCACTGCCCCCTGGAGTCATCTAATGGTATAACTAAAATTCGTAAAGCAGCCGAATTAAGCTGATTTCTACTACATTTTTTACTTTCTAACAGCCTCTGAACGTCTGAAGTCTTTCTTCTCCTGGTTTTCTCCTAACTCCTTGTCTTTGGATTTTCTACTTTGTTTTGTTTTGTTTTGGGATCACACCTGGAGATGCTCAGTATTTTCTCTTTTACCATTTTCAAAATTTATTTTGAAATAAATTTATTTTGAAATTTTATTTTCTCTTTCACCTTTTCAAAATTAAATTTTTTTAATTGAATCACAATGAGATACACAGTTACAAAGTTGTTCATGCTTAGGTTTCAGTCATATAATGTTGCAACACCTGTCCATTCATCAATGTACATTTCCCGCCACCAATGTCTCCTCCTCTTCCTCCTCCAACTCCTCCTCTCTTCCCTCCTCCTCCTCCTTTTTCTTCTCCTCCTCCTCTTTTCATTCTGGTGCTTGTGTGTTATTTCTGGCTCTACAATCAAGAATCACTCCCGATGCAGTTAGATTACTTATTTGGGCCCTTTCTGGATGAATGATTTCCTTACTGCAAACTTATCTTTTAACACAGTTTTTGTGGCATCCCTTATGTTCTGGTAATTGTCATCTTCATTAGTGCTTCCAGGAATCTTACTTTCCCCAGGGCCCCTCCCAGGTCATTGTTTGGAAACTATTCTTTTTCTTTCTCCCTCAGGAATGTTGATTGACACATTGTTTGGCAAAGTTGCTCATAATAGAGTTGTTTCAGATGTACAGTGCTCCAACACCACTCTCACCTCTAATGTCCCCTCTCTGCACCAATATCCCCAGGTTCCATCCCAGCCACTTGGTTGCATATAATAAAAGTATTTCATATCATTGGTCCAATAAAACCAAGAAATGGTGGGTAGAAGTATCAGAAATGAAACTAATAAAAGTCAATTTATGATGATGAGTTGCTATATGTTTTGAATCTTTCTTAATCTAGTAGGCGACAACAAGATGAATGGATAGTAAGTGCCATACTCAATTCCACTTGATGGGAGGTTTCTCCTGCCCTTGATAGGAGCTTTTTAAACACTTCCTCCAAAACTTGTTTCAAGGCTTCTTGTTCCCTAAGCCATTGTGTGTCCATGAAGTTCTATATAAATCCTTCAAATCTGAATAATAATCTGGCTGGATAGAGTATTCTTGATGAGATCTTTATTTCACTGAGTTTTTGCACTATATCCTTTAATATTCATTTGGCTTATAAAACCTCATTTGTAGATCTGCTGTTCATTTAATAGACTTTACTTAGAATAAATGTTTTTGATCTTCTTCAGTATTCTTTCTCTATAGTTGGATTTTGTCTTTGGGTACAATATGTCTTGGAGTTTTCCTGATTGGGCCTATTTTCACTGGGACCCCAGCAGACTTTTGGATCTTGGTGGCTGTAATCATCAACTTTGAGAAGTTCTCATCAATTTTTTTAACTTGTGTTTCTTTACCACATTTATCTTCCTGTTCTTTAGAGACATCAGTGATTCTTATTTTGTTCTTTTTGAACTTATCCCATCGTTCTCTGGTTGGCTGTTCATTTTTTCCCAGGGTATTTTCCACCTTCTGCTGCTTTCTATTATTTTCCCGCTCTCATCTTGAAGCCCCTCAATCTTCTGTTCAGCTTCTGTTATTCGGATGCTCAGAGCTTCTATCGACTTTATTTTTAATATCATCTACCATGTTCTTCATTTCTGTGATTTCTGACTGTAATCGATTTCTCATTTCAACTCTCATACTTCCTTATGCTTTGCTAACAACCTGTGCTATCACTTCTTTGAACTCTTTGAACATCCTCATCATAACGCCTCTGAAGACACTGTCTGAGTACTTACTGGTATTGTTTATGTCTTCAGTGATATTGTGTTTTGTTCATTGAGCTGAATGGGTTCCTACATGTTTCCCATTGGTTTTCTAGTGTTCTTATGAGTCTTTGTCGTAGTTACACCCTGCTGCTAGAGACACACCCCCCCACCGCTCTGGAAGATACTAAAAGATAAAGCTGGCAACTGCTCTCTGTCTTTTTCTGTCCATCCTCACAGATGACAGGAAGAATAACTGAGCAGATGTAGTTTGTTGAGTTGAGCTATTGCACAAACACACAAGTGGCCAACAATTCAGGTGTTGTGATGTGAACCTTTCAAATGATGAAGGTTCAGTGTGGAGGCTGCTGAGACCCACCCTGAGGGAGGGGCTTTTCCTCCTACTGGAACTCTGCCTCCTGTTCTACATGGGTCGAGTAATATCAGCGTGAGGCAGGCTTCGTCTGGGACTGTGGAGCAGCAAGCAGAAGGTTAGAGGAATCTTCTGGCCTCCTTTATATCCTGTTTAAAACTACTTACCCTAGATTGTTCAGTAGTAAATTTTAAATCTAAGTATTTGAGTCTCCCTCCACCCCAGGTCAGTTTGTGATTGCTTTCCCTTTCAAAGCAATTTGGTCTGAGAACATAGTTGATTCAACTCTTATTTTCTTGAATTTATGGAGACAGATGTTGTGTCCCAAGATGTCCCAACACCTTGGAGAATGTGTTATGTTTATTTGGGAAGAATGTGTACTCGAAATATGGGGAGTGAAAGAGGGGTGAAGAGCACTAGAAAAACCTGCTTGATCCGTTCCCTCAATTTATTTCTTTAAGACCACTTTTTTCTTGGGGCTGGAGCAATAGCACAGCGGGTAGGGCATTTGCCTTGTACATGGCTAACCCGGGTTCGGATCCCAGCATCCCATATGGTCGCCTGAGCACCGCCAGTAGTAATTCCTGAGTGAAAAGCCAGTAGTAACCCCTGTGCATTGCCTGGTGTGACCCAAAAAGAAAAGAAAATAATACCACTGTTTTCTTGTTGGAATAAATCTCTAAACGTTTTAAGCTTAAAATTGGTTTGTGCTTTCTCCGGGGCTACAGGGGGCTTGGGTTTATTTGCTTATACCCATCACAATGCTCCTGAGATATTCTCATTCCTAGGTTTATTGGACATTAGAACTAAACATTTTAGGCTTAACATTGGTATGTCCTTATTCCTTTGCCACAGGAAGCTTAGGCTTTTTGGGTTACAACCATCACAGTGCTCCTGAGGTACTCCCATTCCTCTGTGCTTATCGGTAACCTCTTCTCTGTTCTCTGCTTCCCCAACCTATAGATCATCTTTATCACTAACCAGACTGTTGACTTATAAAGTTAGATCCTTTAAGGACACTGGATTTGTATTTGTAAGTGAAATATTGCTTTTCTTTTCTCCTTATGTCCTTTGTATAGTTACTTTAGAGTAATGTCCTTTTTTATATGGACACAGGAAGATTGTTATTGCTATGCTTTTTTTTAATTTAAATTTTATTGAATCACCATGTGGAGGGTTACATAGTTCTCAGTATTATGTCAGTTATACAATACTCAAACACCCTTCCCTTCACCCGTGCCCATATTCCATCACCAACCACCCAATTATACCTCCCGCCCCCTCCCGACCCCCCCAGTCCCCGGCCTTGTAAGTGACAAGTTTCACTTCATTTACGCTTTATCTTGGTTACAGTCCATGTTTCAACACATAACTCACTATTGTTGCTAGGGTTTCCCCCCCAAAAAGAAAAGACAGTCCCACTGTCAAGGAAGCATTTGATGGCTCTCCATTGCTGAGAATGTAGAGATATTAAGTCCCGCTGTTTGTTACATAACTTTTCTATTTTTTCCCCCCCTAGTCCCACGCCACCGAGATCACGCCTGTTTAGTAATCACCACGCTGCCTGACAAAGGGAAAACAAACCAAAAAAGATGGTTATTTCCCGTCATCAGCCGGCCTGGGGCTCTGGCTTAGTTGATATTCTGGTAGAATGTCTGCAAGCAGTTTCTGGAACCAAAAGTAATACGCTGGTATTGGCCCCGGCTCGAGATTCCACCAGAATCCCGCTGTTCCAAGTACATAATAATTTATTCCCTTGTATCCCATTCCCACGCCACCAGGTCCGTGTCAGCTTAATGGACATCATACTATGGTTAACGCCATGCCGCGTTTCTTCCCGAGAAAGAAGGATATTTCTTCTCAGCCGGTGTGGGGATATGGCTTAGTTCAGTCTATAGAGATGGCTACCACTTTGGTAGCCTTCAATATTTCAGCAAATGACTTACTATTCTTGTTAGGATCTCCCACCAAAGTCCGACCCATTAAAAGGGAACCATTTCATATTGGTGATGATTAAATGACAATAGGTTGCGCGGCCATGGCAGCGGCCTCGCGGCTTTGAATTTCTGTATAAAGTCCAGGGAAAGTACAGCCAGAAATTACACGTCGCTACAAACTTTAACCCTATTATGGTCCCCCCAAAGTCCAACCCATTACAAAGGAACCGTTTCATATTGCTGATGATTAGATGACATTAGGCTGCCGCGGCTGCGCGGCTTTGGGTTTCTATATAAAGTCCAGGGGAAAATTCTGCCTAAAATTCTATCGCTACAATCTTTTACCCTTCAACAAAAAACTTAATACTATTGTTTGGAGTTTCCCCCTACGGTAAGCCCTGCCAAAAAGGAACATTTACACGTTGCTGACAATCAAGAGATATTAGGTCGGCGGTCTTGGATTTCTATATGAAGGCCAGGGAAAATTCTTTTGGTAATTGCATCACTCGCTGGCAGCGCCTGGGCCAGAAGCTCCGAGCACACAGTTTGGAGGCATTTTGGGGGCGCCGCTCGTGTCCAAAGTGGTTCAGTTGCCTCCGGGGTCGATATCGCGCGGGGCCGGAAAGGCTATTGCTATGCTTTTGTAACTTGGGAGTTAATTGATTCTGAATAATATTATCTCCTGGACATCTGTTTTCTTGACTTAAGCCTAAGTTGGTCATAGCTCCTAAGACCTCAAAAAGCAGAGTCCCGACAAGAGATTAGATAGGCCCAGGGCAAGCTATGAGCTACCCTGGCATTGAAATGGGCCAGACCAAGCACCATAATACTTAACTATAAGTTAACAGCATTGTCATGGACAAATTCTGTCATTATCCAAAGATTAGCAACTGGATTAGAACCCTGCTTAGGGTTAGGAAAGACTAATCTTGCCTGAGCACTGTAGTCTGAGCTATATAACAAGATGTCCCCAGAAGAGTCACCCTATAAGCTCAATGTATTTCTTACTGTGTCCATACAAAGTGACTAATATTATTAAGAAGTAAAATAAGATGAATGGTTAATTGGTTGTAGGACTAAGTAAAGGAGAAACACACCCCTTGACGGTATTTTGCCCTTATGCGGATCATCTTCCTGCATGAGAATTTGTCCTAGGAAAAGCTTCCCCTGACAAAAGGACCTTACATCTATTGATTGTATGATAACACTGTGGGGTCCCATCCTGTCCCGCAGGGAGGACCCCTCGTGGGGCTAAGGAGGGGACACAACCGAATGAACAGACGCAGAGCCAGAAGGAGGAGGAGAGAGAGAGAGAGTTTATTCACAGCAGTTACAATACTTATACCTCTTGGTGGGAGGGGGTGGTATGCATGCTTGGACCCCCACAGGAACAATAGTAAAATGTTGATCAGGCATGGCCGTTGGCTAGTGAGACAAGCGGTGAAATGATAAGATCACAGGAATCCCAAGCAGCCTCCGCTTGACTAGCCGATAAGAGCCAAGCTCTGTAAGATGGCTCCCTACATCTCCCCCTGTTTTGTTTTAAATTAAATGTGGTCAGGGGAGGCATTGTCCGGTATCCCTTGTGACACAAACAGGAAAACATGAAAGTACACATCTCAAGGGGGCAGATGCGGGCGACACATGTGCTCGGCCACATGGCACAAACAGCACATGGGCTCAGGCAGCATATGCGCGCGCTTCCTTTGTTCAAGGTGTCTTTTATAGGGTCTCTTCAACCTGCCCCCACGTGGGGGCTTCTTCTCGGGTAAAAGTCCGTTGCTAAGGAGGTTACCAGGGAGGTTGGGAGTGGTGATGGTCTTCTTTAGAAAGTCTTATCAGGTCTGTTTTCTGTATCCACAGGGTGGGTCAGTCTCAGGATTCTCCTTCCCAGAGACTTTGTTAATCTGTTTCATTGCCAAGGGCCTTTCCCTATCTACCTGCCTACATCATATTCCTCCCTAGAGATTTCACCACCTTAAATCTTTAAGGGGAAAATGGTCGGTGATCCATCTTCTGAAGCTGCTTCATGCTGACAGAGGGACGCAGACCCTGCCTGCACAAGGGGTGAAACCTCAAGCTACCTTAGTTTTAGTGGGCCCCAGGCAATGAACTGGTTGGGTTCCTGAAGTTATCTGAAAGAAAAGATCAGATCAATTAGACTGAGGGATGGCACTTTGAGATGATTAGACTCTGGAGATGTGGAAGGTCCTTTCTGACCTAGTAAGGACAAAATAGTTTGCTGTCTTAGGAAACATAAGAGTTAAAGCAACAGAAACCAAAGCAACATAATGCCATACCCATTTCTGTCATAAAAAACAATGGAAAAGAATAACTGCTTCACCCATGGTAGATAGAAAATGACTTCCTATGTCCAGATTTTTCTAGTGGCCTAGAAGCACCAAGCCACTTCTCAGGTTGGAAAAGCTACCCATCCACTGAAGCTATCAATTGGAACCAATAGATATTTATACCTTGAATGAGTGTTTGATCATTTGCATGTCAAGCTGCCAATCCTCTCCTTGGTGAGTTACTTGATGCTGAACAAGTGTTAGGAAAGGAAGCCCAGAATTTCCACTAGGTTCATTAATGAAACAGAAAGCACAGTACTGAGTTCCTTCCCATGAAAGATGGCTTTCAGACTAGTGATAGTAAGTTCAACATTGAGTCCCAAAGACTAGGCTGCTTACTTTACAGTCAGCAAAACACATTTTACCTGAATTACCCAGAAGGGATACCTTTTAGATCAAGATTAGAATACATTTACTAGATCACTCTGTAGAATTTGAATCTGATTCTGTAAAAGGCAAGTTACAGAAACATGGTTTTCTCTCCACCTTCATTTTAAAATTTGCCTGATGGCTTAACAAATCTGACTTGTTCTTTTGCATAAACACAGCAAGACTGGAGAACTCTCCATTTTGGGGTACCCCATTATTTACTGAGAAGTCCTGGGGGTTGGGCTAAAGACAGGAGGCACACCAATAATGGCATTAATCTTATGTGGCACGTCAGAGTTACCCAGGCCTGGCCATAAATGTCCCACGATGAACTGGATGGTCTCGAGCTTTCAGGTTGAACTGGAGGTGGCCTTTTCCGTAGATGCATCCTGGCAGAAAGGAGTCCATCCCCTCCCTTTTTCAGGGCTGAGAGAGATCCTGGTTTCCAGGGTTTTTCTTGATGCTGAGTAGGCCCAGATTGTGTCAGTCACACAGATTCCCGGATTTCTCATTTTCCATAGCAGTGATGATTTCCATTCTTTCCTTAAGCCAACTGGCCTCTAGGGTCTCCCTGAGGTTTGTAGGGTACTTGAAACAGTACCTGTTAAATACCTGCTCCTGTCATTTAGACCAATCCCTTGACTCTTTCCCTGAAAGAGGGCTTTGGGGTCCCATAATTGATTTTCCTGTCTGCATGAGGTGTAGACCCTATTACAGAGAGGAAAGACTTTTGTCTGGATTTATGCAAACCAACATAGTGCCACGAAGCATCAAAAACATACCGAAGGTACAAAGAAGAGAAAAACATTTCACTTTTACTCACAGTGAGATGCAACACACCCATTTGTTGTAGTTCCTAGCCAAAGAATCTAAAATCTGTAGAGAAAGTGTACAATTTAACATCATATTTAACCCATTCAATCCCATGTTGAAAACGTTGACTTCCCATTAATAAGAGCACTGTACTGGGAGTCCAGTGTACAGTTAAACATGTCTAATTCATTTAATCCCATTTGAAAAAACCCTTGATTTCCCGCAACTTTTGAAGAATTCAATTATCTAAGAGCACTCTAACAGGAGTCCAGACAATCCATCCAATATCTTTTCCATAGATCCCACCAAAAAACATACTAGAACAATTCTGCATGTGATTTAAAGAGTTTCTTAAAACAGTGATCAGTTTCTTTCCTTCAAACACAACCTCAAACCTTCTACACTTTCCTTTATATTCATTCTGTCCTGTAACTTTCCTTCAACCCATTTCAAAATCAACTTCACTTTAACAGGATTACTTTCCTTTTTCCAACTGATGATATCTGCATCCATTATCTTTCTGACTTAAGACATACATCTATATTCCTTATAGTCGTCCCACAAATTTAAACTCTTATTTTACTAAACTCAGTACAACATGACTTCCCAAATTTGGACACTAATTATCAATCATCTCATTTAACACGACAAAACTACTCTGCCATACCATTTCAAAAGCATTGTCAGTTCTATAGATATTCAAAAAGGTTTAGAAAGTTCTTACAACATATATTCACTTGGCAAAAGTTCACTTCACATTAGAAATTAACCAGGAGACATCTTAGAATTCTGATTTCTAGGAAAACACAAATATAAAGATTAAAACACTCATAGATTACCATAAAACATTAAGGATCTCACACTTGTGTACAAAGTTCTCTGATGGTCCGAGCTAGGTATGATACCTGGTGACAAAGCTTTGCAATGAATAAAGTTATCAGAATAATAACATGCATTTTCATGTACTGGATAGACTGAGTTAACAATAGTCAGTAAAAGTTCCCACATCTCAAACTTTAACCAAGGCCCAATACTATGGCTTTAGACTATCAGGCTGACACCTGAGATTAATCTATTATAATTCTTTGCTAAGTATCAATAGAAATTTTAGTTACCGAGTCTCAGATCAAATAAAACACTTGTAGAATAAATTTTGCAACCAATTTTATAACTCTAGAAAAACATATTTTAACTAAACCATTACTCTTCTAACCTGTTTTTAACCACAACTATTTCAGCTCACATTCTAATAATCCAATATAGATGCATATGTACATTTACACAACAGCATAAGACCTTTAAACCATCAATTTTTATGAAACATGAGTAAATCTTCTTTGGCTTAAGTTCAATAGTTCTCGTACCTTAGTTAGTTCAAATCACAAGCTTTCTAACTTTATCAATTCCACAATACAAATATGCTTTCAAACACAGAAAAAGCCCTTTGGGTATTTATATATATATATATATATTTTTTTTTTAACCAAACTTTGATAATAGCATAGAAAGAAAAGCATTTGGACTGTCAAATGTTTATGGAAACACAAGTAAACTTTGTTTATTTTGAGGGTTTCTGTACCTCTGTTGCTTGAAAAACAGCTAAATTCCTCATTAAAATTGGCTGAGGCTTATAAGATAAAGCCTTGCACTCTCTGAATTCTTATTTCACTTTTAGTTTTCTGGCTCCAGCTCTGTAGCTTTTTCTAGATAGTACAGCTACTGGAATTCAAAAGAATTTCAACTGTTAATAACTATTAATGTTCTTCCAATAAGAAATTTAGACTAAAAATTTCAATTTCGTTGTAGGCGCCACATTCTAATTAGAAATCTTTGTTTAAACCTGGTCTAACAGGTTCCAAAATCACATAGATCCTTTAAATTGCTGAACTGCATATCACTCTGATCTCTTGAGACGATCCTGTTTTCCCCAGGCCTAATTTTTACCACTGATTTTCACTCTGGCTCCAGCACTCAAGTGTTCCACATAGAGAGACAGACAGACAAACAAACAGACAGACAATAAGTTCACTAAAAACACCACACGTACATGTGCACACATCTGCAGTTGATCTATCGATGTGGCCCTTCAGAAACGGCAAGGAAAAAACTGATAGACTGAGAAAGGAAGGAACAAGTCCCCAGGGCAAAGTTAAGCCCTGTCGGCCGATTGGGAACATTGCTCCCCGTTTCTCTGCCTGACCAGCCCGTTTCCTGCTTGTTAAAAATGGGTCAAGAAAGCGCTTTTGTTGATATAAGCCGGCAAAACCTTTTCAAAATTGTTGAAACCTAAGGTGGTCAGATGCTAGCATTTTTCTTTCTTGGTCAAGACTAGTTCTGAGGCAGGGAACTAGTGACTTCTTATCAGATTTGGGGATAGGCTACCTTAGTGATATACTTTTATTTGCTGATATTATCAAACACTTAACCACATGATCTTGCATTTTCCTGCCTTCTCTGCTGATAATAATAAGCAGAACTAAGAGAAAGATAATGAGACAATTACACACACACTAAAGGCACACGCACAAAGCACACTCCTGCACTCGCTCGGACCGGTCCTTCTTTCACGAGGGTGCGCACCCACTCACCACATTCACACTGAAATTCCTGAACCTGCCCTACGGACGTCCACATTATCTTTGGTCTTATCCCCCTGACAATGGGGTTGCTCCAATGTACATTGGGCTCTTTCTAATTAGAAGCTAGCAAACTAAAGGCAAAGCGGGGGTGATCATCAGGATGCAAGGGAATTGAGAAAAAGCAGTCTTTTAAATCAAGTACTGTCTTATACATTTCTGAAGGAATGGCTGCTGGGGACGGCAGTCCAGGTTGAAGCGCCCCAAAAATGACTATGGTTTTATTTACTGCTCGTAGATCCTGTAGCAGTCGCCAACTGCCGTTTTTCTTTTTAAAGTCTTGGAGGCGCCTCCGCTTGGGAGGGCTCAGGTAGGAAAGCAGGATGGTCAGAGTCTATAGTAGTAGAATTTGAGGAGTCAGTTCTGTGCATGGGGGTGGCCTCATCCCCACAGATTGAGGGAGCCTTGGAAACAGAGGATAAGCAGGCCATAAAGCAAGAAGAGAAAAGAAAGGGTCACTGGTAGGCTGTTTCTGCCAACTCGACAGAAATGAAAACACAGGACAAAGGGGTTCAAGCCTTCCGCCAGTAACTGCTTCACTGGTAGGCTGTTTCTGCCAACTCGACAGAAATGAAGACACAGGACAAAGGGATTCGACCTTCCACCAGTGACTGTCTACACTGGGAGGTAGTTTCTGCCAACTCGACAGAAATGAAAACACAGGACAAAGGGATTCGACCTTCCACCAGTGACTGTCTACACTGGGAGGTAGTTTCTGCCAACTCGACAGAAATGAAAACACAGGACAAAGGGATTCGACCTCCCACCAGTGACTATCTACACTGGGAGGTAGTTTCTGCCAACTCGACAGAAATGAAAACACAAAAGACACAAGAAGGGGCGGGGGGGATGGGGACACTCATAACAAACCACTCAGATGCATGTCTGGCCGGTGAGGAACTTAGCCATAGTGGATCAGCCTGAGAGGTGACTTGCGGCCGGTGTCTAAACCAGCACCACCCTAGACCATATGTTCCTCGTGGAATCGCAGACAGCCCAATCGGACTCCGTAACCTTAAAGGGATCTTAAGGATGCCAAGTCGTGGAGCCACAGACTCAGTACAAGGACGAGGACGTCCAAGACTGCACAATCACTCACACATACACACAAAACAAGGGAATTCAAGCCTTTCCGCCAGTGACCGTCTTGTCCTTAACACGAGACTGTATTCGAGCCCGGTCCCATACCAGGGTGTGCGCCAAGAGAGAGGCGACCCTCAGAGACACTCACTTTTCCGTGAATTCGTCAGCTGATGTGAACTTGACCAGGCGTTCGGTGGTCCCCTAGTGCCCCATGCTGGGCGCCAGATGTGGGGTCCCATCCTGTCCCGCAGGGAGGACCCCTCGTGGGGCTAAGGAGGGGACGCAACCGAATGAACAGACGCAGAGCCAGAAGGAGGAGGAGAGAGAGAGAGAGTTTATTCACAGCAGTTACAATACTTATACCTCTTGGTGGGAGGGGGTGGTATGCATGCTTGGACCCCCACAGGAACAATAGTAAAATGTTGATCAGGCATGGCCGTTGGCTAGTGAGACAAGCGGTGAAATGATAAGATCACAGGAATCCCAAGCAGCCTCCGCTTGACTAGCCGATAAGAGCCAAGCTCTGTAAGATGGCTCCCTACAATAACACCTATGTGTAACTGCTACCAATCTTTTATGACTTGGGGATATAACTAAGGCTAGAAGAGAGATGGGAGGGGGGGCCGGGATCAGAGGAGAATGGAGAAGAGATTGGAATGAACTGTAACTGATACCAACCGGCCTGGTCCTCATTTTCTCCTTTGTCTGTTCAATGCCTTTGGCTACCCCAGGTGTAGAAAGCAGCGCTAGACCACAGATGCAAGTGGCAAGAGATCACCGTCGTTTCGTATTTGTTTTTCTCCTTTTTGGGTCACACCCAGTGATGCTCAGGGGTTCTTCTCCACACTCTGCCACAGGAATTACTCCGGGCAATGATTGAAGGACCATATAGGATACCGAAGATTGAACCTGGGTCAGACGCAGGCAAACACCCTACCTGCTGTACTACCACTCCGATTCTCGTATTTATTTTTTTAATACACATGATCCTACTGAGTTCTTGTCTGGTTGATCTATCAGGCAGTGAGAGGGTGGTTTTGAAATATACTACTATTATTTTATTGCTGTCAGTACTTTTTCAGATCTACACAGGTTGCTCTAAATATCTTGATGATCTACCATTACATAAAAGTATATTTAGATGTGTAATTTCTATTTGATGTACAGATCACTTGATCATGACATGGTGATTGTCTGTATATCTTCCACATAGACATTTTTATTTTGAAATCTATTTTGATACAAGTGTGGTCACTCCAGCTGTTTTTGTAAATTGAATATGGTTGGGGCCACATCCAGCAATGCTCAGGGCTTACTTCTGGCTTGAGAGGTTATAGAACCAGTTGGTGCTATATAGACTCCCAGGCATCTCCAACCTAGCTCATTAAGCTTGGTGGACTTCTACAATGCATCCACATTGTGTCTCTCTGCTGTGCTCTGGGGGCTATGAATGCAATTCTGATTTTGTAGTACAAAGTTCTTAAACTGTAGTAAGAAAAAGGCTTTAGTGGTGGCAGATTTAGCAATTCACCGGGGATCAGGAGGGATGGAATGAGGAGTAGGAGTTTCTGTGCAAGTTCTCAGGTAAGAGCTTCTGTGCATGTTCCAGAAATTTCAACAGGATGAAAAATCTCCGGGCTATTTCATGATGGCTGTCTGCATATGCTCACCCGTGGTTTCTAGGTGCCCTTCTACCAAGAGCTCCCTGGGCCCACCCAACAGTGTTCCTCTTTATCCTGTAACTCAGTCTGGGCATAGAGACTGTCACAGGAAGATCAATGCAGGCAAAGAAAGTAATAATTTTATTTTTTAAATTTATTTTTATGTTTAATTCTCCTTTTTTGCTGGCTAATTTACGCAGTCTCAGTGCTTGCTAGATTCCTTACTGCTTGAGCCTCTTTATTATTCTACCCCTATAGGGGAAAGCAGATTCCTATAAGAGAAAATGACTTCCATTTTGCATACTAGTCTATGGTAAGAAGGCTGCAACCTTCTGTGTATTCCTTATAAATTTCTTTATCTTGGCTACAACCAAAAAAGTACAAAGAAATGAGAGTTATGCTCAAAACAAGCTCATAATTAAAACTGCACCTAAGTGATTCATCTATCTGAAGATCCTATAGAGTGCAGACAAATATAAAAATTCAGTAAGGCATGAAATTTGGTGTGGGGCCCCGAAAGGCCTTGTATCTTTGCCCAAACACTCCCAGAATGCAAAGGGCAGGAAGGAAGAGACATGATAGCAGGAAGAAAATGTAACTGAGTTCAAAGCAACCAAATGATTCACTAGTTTGCTAGATTGGAGATGGGTAACCATGGTAACCTAACCATGTTAGGTTCAAGGCTAAGCAAAGTTCTGGTTTTGTAATTTTCAGGCATAGTGAAGAAATTTCAGATAATAATGCATGCAGCAGACTGGACACAACTTACCTGGTAGTCTGCTACAAGATACCTTTTATGTTTTTTAAAATGACTGTTTTGTGATCAAAGAGATAAAACAGTGCACGTGGCAACCTGGGTTGGTTCCGTAATATCCCAAATGGTACCGCAAGTACTGCTAGGGATAACAGCTGAGTGCAGAGCCAAGAATAATTCCCACGCATCACTGTGTGGCCCCAAAACAAAAGTAAACAAAAAGCAATTAAAATTGACAGTTTTTCCATTACAGAACTTGAATATATCTAGGTTAGCTTCCAAGACTGCTCAGTTTCTGAACAACCAGAAAAATTCAGTAATAATTAAATTCAGTTAGTATAGGAATACTCCTATATTGGATATAATATTATACATATATACATACATTGGAAATTTTCATGGAAATATTGAACCATCTTGAGAGCTAAAATAAAAAGTAAAGAAAAAACTTGAGGGCTGTAGCAATAGCACAGCGGGTGGGCATTTTCCTTGCAAGCAGCCGACCCGGGTTCAGTTCCCAGCATCCCATAGGGTCCCCTGAGCACCACCAGGAGTAATTTCTGAGTACAGAGCCAGGAGGAACCCCTGAGCACCGCCATTAGTAATTCCTGTGTGCAGAGCCAGGAGGAACCTCTGAGCATTGTTAGGTGTGACCCAAAAAGCAACAAAAAAAAAAAAAAGAAAGAAAAAACTTGATAAGGAAGCAGGAGAAACCAAACACAATGGTCTATGTGTTAATAATTTCATTAATGTAAAATGACTGAAACAACCTTACATAATCACCAATAATGTAACTTTTTGTTTTGTGAGTTTAAGCTCGGAAGGAATCGAGAGTTAATGGTAATGAAATAGGAATTTCTTTTAGGGACATAGAAGAGTTAATGAATAATAGTGCTAACAGATGCACAAATGTGAATATAGTAAAACTCTAGAAGGAATATAAAATATCTTAAATACAAAATATAAAACAAGTATTTTGAAAGATATAAAACAAGAAATAAAAATATTCTTAATAAGTATAAGTGACTAAAATAACTTCTACAATCTATTCTTTAATACAGATGTGGTGAGAGAATTAGAAATGAGTATAGTAAATGGTAAATATGAAAAAATGTATAAAAATTTATAAAATAAAAATTTTTGAAAATTTCTTTGTTATTTGAACTTTGCATTCACTAAAATTTTGTAAGTAAGATAAAAGCATCACAACTTGGATTTAGAAATGTGGCAGCCTGAGAAGGTTGAGAAGAGGTTTTTGTCTCACTTCCCTGTGTACAGCAGCTACTGTGGAAAGTGTTACTTCTGGTATATGAGCTACAGTAATAATCAGCCTCGTCCTCAGGCTTGAGCCCAGAGATGGTCAGGGTCGCTGTGTTGCCAGACTTGGAGCCAGAGAAGCGCTCAGGGATCCCGGATGGCCGCCTATTGACATTATAAATCAGCATTTTTGGGGCTGTGCCCTCCTGCTGCTGCTGGTACCAGGAGACACGGCTATATTCCCCGATGTCATCGCTGGTTCCTGTACAGGAGATGGTGACTGTCTGTCCCTGAGTCCCAGACACGGAGGGAGGCTGAGTCAGAGCAGACTGGGCCCAGGTTCCTGAAGAAAGAGAAATAAAACACAGGTGAGTTCAGGCTGGTTCTGGATGAACCTGAGGAGGGGAGATAAAGGGTGAGCCCAGATGTTCCCGGGTCCCTTCCCAGAGCCTCACCTGGGCCCTGACTGAGGAGGCTGAGCAGGAGAAGAGCCCAGGTCATGATGGAGATGCCCAGAGTGCTGCCTGCTGACACCCCAACCCTGGGCATGGCTCTCTGCCAGCTCTTATCCCTGCCCTGCCCCAGAGAAGGGAGGGGCCTGCATGCAAAGCTGCTTCCTGCACCTGCCTCTGCTCACCCCTCTCTGGCCTGGCCTTGAACATTAGATTTCTCAGAATTTCTTGATATTACAGACATCTAAAAAAAATTCTTCTGACATTATTCTTCTCAGAAAAAAATATTTCTTTATACATGATTTACAGAGAATAATAAATATGCTGAAACCTCTAGTGTTCATAATGTCTGTGTCTTACACTGTGCTGGGACATGACATTGTCTCCATGAACAAAGTGTGGGGCACCCTACAGATTCCCTCAATTGGGAGTTCATATTAAGGTTATTTTATAATATTTGGAAAAGTTAGTTACTATCTCTGAAAAAATAACTTGCTCTGATGATCTCTTACTTTGGGGACTACAAAGTACACACTTTTCACTGCTCCCTGACACAATTCTTTGTGATGCAATATGTGCAGTACTGAATTTCTCAGGCAGCTTGATCACTGGAGCACTCACCTACCCACCATAGGGATGCTCCAAATCAAGGAAGTCCAAGCAATAGACAGCAATACAGAAAAACACAAGGAATGATATTCCCATTTGTGTCTCCCAATGTTGACTTTGCATTCTTGAACTTGTCAATACCATTTTCCACTCTCCAACTCTCATCCAACAAGAGTCAAGACAGTAAATTATGTACTGTAGTTTGGCATTTGAATAACAGTAGTAACAGAAAAAGTGAGAAGGACAAGCTCGGTTTTGTACCTTTGTATATACACAGTGAGTTACTTCTTATGAATTTGTATTATCCAATATTTGATTCTATTTTACCTTATATAGTGGTTACAATACTATGTACAATACAGTATATATGATATACATAGTACTAAATAGTATATAATGAATATAGTATAATATGTAATCATGATCACGATCATGATAGCCCGTTAATCACCGATTTCTCGGGCAGGCCCAGTTTTCTCATTTCGTCCTTTCCCTGAGAGCTTAGGAGTTCATCTGGACTTGGCCCTCCCAACGATGTTGCACTGGGGGCTCTTCAAGGTCACGGGAATGAGATCCAGCTTGTTACTGGATTTTGCATATAAATACACCATGGGAAGCTTGCAAGGCTGTCCCATGTGGGCAGAAAACTCTCAGAAGATTGCCAGTTTCTCCCAAAGGGAGAAGCAGGCTAAAGATATCACTTCTGATAGCTCGCTTTTAAGTTTCTCTCTGGATTTTAGCTACTGGTGGGATTACACACACCTGGGTTCCTCTGCCGGTACCTTCATGCATGAGGCCTATCCGAAGGTGTGGAGAGGGGCCTCAAGCATGGCTGTAGCTAGGTTCCAGTGGTCCTCGGCCTCCAGGAGCTCTGCTTGATGTGGGGAGGGAAGCTGGTAATATGTAATACTATATAATATTCAAATGGTTTCAACATTCTTGGGCATCCTTTAAGTCAGTGAACCAATAAATATATACGTCTATGATACTTCAATCTCTCTATATATCCTATGTAATATAATTCCACCTCTCCAGACTGTATTGTGAATACCAACATAAAATGACATCTCACCGTTATTTCTTCCAGAAGCTTGGAAAACAATCTCAGTCATAGCACACCAGACTGTATGATAACGTAATGTAAAAGACAACCAATCTTAAACAAACATTACTAGCAATCTGAACTAAAAAAAATTGCACAGAAGGCTAAACTGTAATAACTGCTTTGTAAACCTTCAGACAAGGACTTAATATACAAATGGTGATATACAATTTTCACAAATTTTTTATACAGACATATTTTTTGACTTTTTCATTCTCCATTTAGTAGTAAAAATCAACATAAAACAAATTATTGTGTACCAGCAATGGGGCATGATTGAAGGCTGTTTGGGAAAATGGAGTCAATTGTAGAGGAAAGGTGACAGTGGTGGTGGGATTGTTATCAGAATATTGGCTACCTATAACAACAAATATTGGCTACCTTGTTTTCAACTTTGTTAACCACAATATTGAAATAAAATGGGTGGGAGAGGGATAGGGAAAGGCTTGGAAAACTACATTCTATTTCTTACATTTTGTCTTTTTCTTTGAATTTTTTTTCAGTACTGACATTTTGGAATACACAATGCCTGCCTTACATGAGTAAGCTTTCAAGTTCAAATCCTGGTATCACCACATGTTATGAATATGATTCTGGAATCTCTGTGTTTCAGATATGAGGAACTGGCCCAGGACAGACCACAGGAATCTATTAGACTTAAGAGCTTTCTTAAGACTCTTTTTACAGGAGCCCGCGTTGTAGAATAACTTGTCTATCTGTTCCTGAGCAAGGAATTTGGATACAGGCACCCTGGGTCGCAAGAAGGGTGGTGGTCAGACCAGATAACCAGACCCATATCACACGATCCATATCACAAGACCCAGGACTGCCCCCAGAACCGGGATATTCCTGAATATTGGCACAAATACTGATCTCTAAAACCATAGGCTAAGGAGTGATGTCTTTTTAATCCATTGGTTAAGAAAGTTTGTAATATTACAAATCTATTGGCTATGAAATGCATGGGCTCTGCTGTAACGGCCAGGGAAGGCCTATATAAGATCTCCTTTGGAGAAGCTCGGGGTCTTTTGCCCAACCTGCTGGACCTGTGTGTCCTCGTAGGGGGCTGGACCCTGGATAGCCAGTCTTACAATAAACCCTGCTTGCTGTTTGCAGTCTCTGGAGTCTTTTTGTCATTATTGGGAGATCTCTTTCTGCACCCTAACACAGATTGGAAGATTTAATGTCTGGATTCGTGCAGTAGAAGAGATTTTCTACAATACAACATCCAGGTGACGTGGCACAGCAAAACTCTCAGGAGCATCCAATAATGAGCAGTACTATAAGACATTAATATTTTCACCAGGAAAATAGATTCCAGGGAACTCCAATGCTGAATGTGTTGCCCTAATGAGCAACACAACTAAAGGTGAAAGCACCATAGTCAGTATAATAAAAAGCCTTTACTATGAACCACAAAAGCTAAAAAAAAAAAAACTAAGAAGGAAAGGAAAAGAACTACAAATACATCAACTTTTAAAAGAAACCCACTTTACTGTGGGGCTGGAGCGATAGCACAGCAGTAGGGCATTCGACTTGCACGTGGCCAACCCAGGTTAGATTCCTCCACGCCTCTTGGAGAGCCCAGCAAGCTACTGAGAGTGTCTCGCCCGCACCCACAGAGCCTAGTAAGCTGCCCGTGGTGCATTCAACATGCCAAAGACAATAACAAACAAGTCTCACAATGGAGAGGTTTCCTGTGCCCGCTTAAGCAAATTGATGAGCAACAGGATGACAGTGAAAGTAATAGTGACAGTGACAACTTTACTGTTCAGTCAAATAAATATTCATCCACAAGTTCCTCTTCAGCTCTGCTAAACTCACACATTGTTTCTCTACTTTATGCAGTTGGAGCAATAGCACAGCGGGTAGGTTGTTTGCCTTGAATGCAGCTGACCTGGGTCTCTGTCTCTCTTGAGAGCCCAGCAACCTACTGAGAGTATCCCGCCCTTATGGGAGAGCATGGCAAGCCACTGTGTGTCATATTCGATATGCCACAAACAGTAACAACAAGTCTCACAATGGAGATGTTACTGGTGCCCACTTGAGCAAATCGATGAACAATGGGATGACTGTGCTATGCAGTTGAAAGCCACAAGAACACTCAGAGGAGAGCTATTTGAGTAACTGAAAATGTGATGATAAATATTCCTGAGGGAAACTCTGCATTTCAAAGAACATCAAGAGCACTGAACTTTATGTTTTTCATTCTGTGCTTCTGAACTCAAGAAGAGCCACCAAACTAGTCACCCACCCATACTTTTTCACAGGAAGAGCTAGCGATAGGTAGGTACTGGTATTTAATCCAATTCAGGGTAAACCACACAATGATCTCCCCAGACCAAAGTCTTCACTTCCCACTAGTGACCACGTATTGCATCACTAAAAACTCATGAAGAAAGCACATTGACTGGAATAACTCTTCTCCAGGTCCTCTCCTTTTCCTCCATGTTTTTAACCACATCCGTTATTTCTAGTACCCTCCCAGTCTCTCTCATCCTCAGATCAAAATGACAAAAAAAATTAAAGAAAAAGAGCAGTATATAACCCAATAAAAACTACAAGGCATCCACTCTAAATGTAAGCATAGAGAAATATTTTTGAAATAGAGAATAAACATACCATAAAATTTAATAAAAATTTATAGAAAAATAATGCAAATATGTCATCTTTCAAGTGGTAGATCCACCAGTATAGAAGCAATACAGATAACTCTACAATTCAAATTATCAGAAAAACTCATATTCCTAAATGTATACACACTGAACAGGGTGTCCACAAGAGTTTTTAAGACACTAATAGATGTGAAATAGTAGATGAAGGAGCCCAAGTTGGGATCTTTGCAGAGGGTCTAATGATGTGAAGCTTCATGCTCCTGCTACTTACTTGAAATCATTCAGGTGCCTCCAGTAGAAGGAGGAGAAGAAAGACGGATTTCCCACAAAAGAAGCTTTCTCATTAAATAACCTGGTAATTGTGGGTCCCTGAGAAGGCTAAAAACATTCATTCTCTGAACTAAATGATCAGGAAAGAAAAGATATTAATCAACTGTGAAGACATCCAACATTTCCTTTCATGAGCTACTGTGAGTCAACAGTTCCTGCAATCAAGGTATGAGATGAGGGCAAATGTTATGGGGAGCAAATTGAGAGGATTGAACCCTAGGGCATGCTTTGGCATCGGTTGTTTTACTTCATGTACATCTATTAGGCCACAGATGAGTTTCAATATCCTGGGCTTCCTTCAGCTCAGTGAACTAGTGAATGTATAGGTGAGTGATACATAAATCCCTCTATATAAATGATATATGAATATTAACCATTCTCTCCACCCTGCATAGTGAAGTTCAACATAAAATTATATCCCCTCTTTATCCTTTCAAAGGCTTGGAAATCTATCTTCAAATTCTCATATTTTGTCTTTTCTTTTTCTTCAATTTTCACATTCTCTAATACCTGTGCTCTAAACCTGAGTTAGGGTCTGTAGACTAGCTCACTGCTTAAAGGACCTGATGGGCATGAGTAAGGTTTCCAGGTCCACCCACCCAGTGCCACCACATGTCCTGAACTGGATCCTAGAGCTCTGCTGTTTCAAATTGGAAGTTTTGCTGCCTTCATCCCAGCACCATAAGGGATTTTCTGCAATATATCACCCAGGTGGGTATGAACACCAAAGCAAACAGCTGTAACCCAGGACATGCTAGTACTAAGAGGCATGTGAACTCTTTTTTTTATTTTATTAAATTTTTAAAATTTTATTGAATCACACTGAGAGAGTTACATGCTTTCATTTTTTGGTTACAATCTCAGAATGATCAAACACCCATCCCTCCACCAGTGCACATTCCCCACCACCAATATCTGGGGCATACCCCCCCTTTCCACCTCCCCCTCCCACTATGGAAGACAATATTACCCATAATCTCTCTCTACTTTTGGGCATTATAGCTTGCAACACAGACACTGAGAGGTCATCATGTTTAGTTCATTATCTACTTTCAGAACGCATCTCCCAACCCAACTGGTTCCTCCAGCCATCATTTTCTTAGTGATCCCTTCTCTACTTCATCTGCCATTCCCCTCCAACAAGTGAACTCTTATACCAGAAAAATATTGCCCCAGGAATCACAGTGCTGAATGTGTGAGCACTAAAATCTGATGTGTGGCTCCTGTGGGCAACACGAGTAAAGGTGAAAGCACCATAGTCAGTGTGTCTATAACACTTAGACATTACACACAAACCACTTCTAAAGAAACAAAGGAAAGGAGAACTATAAGTTCAAAAACATTGTTTTAAAAAAATACCACTGTAAGGTCAAGTTACATAATACTCTCAGCATCAGATTCCACTCCAGATTCCACCAACATTTCTCCATCCCACGCAGTGGAGAGCCCTGAGAACACACAGAGAGAGGACAGCTATTTGACTAACTCAATATGTAGCTCTGTAGCACTGTCACCTCATTGTTCATCAATTTGCTCGAGCAGTCACCAGTAATGTCTCCATTATGACACTTGTCGTTAATGTTTTTGACATATTGAATACACCACATGTAATTTGCCAGGCTCTGCAGTGCGGGCAGCATACTCTCGGTAGCTTGCCGGGCTTGCCGAGAAGGACAGAGGACTCGAACCCGGGTCGACCACGTGCAAGTTAATGCCCTACGTGCTTTCCTATGACTCTAGTCCTGTGCTATCACTCAATATGTGGATCATCAAATGTAGATTAGGAAGGAAACTGCTGCATTTAAAGTAACATCAATAGTTGTGAACTTCCTATTTTCCACTTTGTGCCTCTGGACTCAAGAATAGCCACCAAACTAGTACTCCCACCCACATTTCTTCTAGGAAGAGTGAATTTCATGCAGCTATGCTACATCATACTTTTCAGAATAAACCACGGCGAGGAATTTTCCCGACCCAGCTGTTTACCTCCGCCTGGTGGCCACACACTGCATTACAGAGACTGATAAAAGGCACAACAGGGAAAGGCACAACTGAGCTGAATGAAAATCCTCTCCGCCAATTCCTCTCCTTTCCTCCATGTTGGGAAACATAGAGACTTGGAGGGAAATGAAAGAATTGAAAACGACCTTGTTTCTTTCTAATCCTTTCCTAACCTCTTTCTCTTGTCCTCAGAATCCAAAAAAGACATTGTAAATTAAAAGAAAAGAAAGACAGATGATTTCTACAAAGTGCCCATCTTATGACCTTCTTTTTCATTTTTATTTTGTTTATCTTTAAATATTTTATCACAGAAAAGTGTCATTTTAAATATAGCATGCTGTGACAATCTCTGTCATGTTGACTCACCCAACAGTCTTGCTCATTAAGTTCACAAATTAAACCTCTGAGGAAATACAAGTTAAGCAACTAAAATCCATAGACACACTGGTCTCCCGTGTTTAAACTCCGGGGCTCCATGAGGATGGAGACAGGCCATGGTCCCTGCTACCGAAGCTCTTGCAGTCGCACCACTGGACACTGCTGGAGCCATGCTGACTGCTTAGGACCTAACTCCATGGATTCACTAAGGTTCCTGCAGACTCATCCCAGATCTACAGAACCTGAAGTTTCTGGGCCTCCAAATTCCAAGGCACTTAGTCGTGTTCACATTTCAATCTACTTCAGTTTGCTTCTGGATAGTCCTATTGAGAAGATTTCAAGTGTCTATTTGCTTGTATGTTGTGATTGAAAACACTAGATGTTGGTGCTTAATTTTATTTATTAATTATCAAGTGACAAATGAATTATAGTCATAAAAGGAACTATTATTTATCTGTAGCAAGGGATTTATTTAGGATTCAGGATGAATGAACGAGAACATATTGACATCACTAAGAGAAATTAAATAATTAATATGCAATATGAATCCCCAACAGGAACATATAAACTCCTAAAACAAGACAAATGCATTAACATGGATTTAAAATTTGTTTTATGTAGAGAGTTGAGGAGGAGAAATATTGGAAAGAGCTGATGGTATATAGGAAGTTTCATTAAGAGGAGAAATATATTATGGAATAAAATGTTCATGGATGTGTTAAGCTAAGACTATAAGAACACATGTCTTTTTTTAATAATAAAAATATTTTTCTTTTTTATTTTTTATCTTTCCATTTTTTTATTGAGTCACCATGAAGAACACATGTCATAAAGGACTGAAATTATGGGCTTCCAATTCTTTCCAAAAACTGTCCACTCTATAGGGGGATATACAGATTACCTCAAAGAGTTTATGACTTTATTATTGTGCATGCCTGCATACCATAAATCAGAGAGAATTAGAAACAAATATAAAGTGCAGCTAAAAGACTAAATATAAAAGAATTTGAAGAACGTTATAATTTTAAAAAAACAAAAGTCATAAGTTTATAACCATTCAATTTCAAAATAAATATGTAAACAAATGAAAATCTAAGTTCATTAGGGAAGGATGAAGAGCTGACTGAAAGCAGGTTTTTGTCTCACTTCCCTATGAGCATGAACCATTGTGCCAGGCCACCAGTTCTGCCTGAGCAACAGTAATAATCAGCCTCGTCCTCAGGCTTGAGCCCAGAGATGGTCAGGGTCGCTGTGTTGCCAGATTTGGAGCCAGAGAAGCGCTCAGGGATTCCGGATGGCCGAGTGTTGACAACATAAATCAGCATTTTGGGAGCTGTGCCCTCCTGCTGCTGGTACCAGGAGACAAGGTTATATGCCCCAATGTCATCGCTGGTTCCTGTACGGGAGATGGTGACTGTCTGTCCCTGAGTCCCAGACACTGAAGGAGGCTGAATCAGAGCAAACTGGGCCCAAATCCCTGAAAAAAAACCCAACACACTCTGATAAGTTCAGGTTGGTTCTGGATAAACCTGAGGAAGGAAGAAAAGGGTGAGCCCAGATGTTCTCTGGGTCCCTTCTCAGAGCCTCACCTGGGCCCTGACTGAAGAAGCTGAGCAGGAGAAGAGCCCAGGTCATGATGGAGATGCCCAGAGTGCTGCCTGCTGACACCCCAACCCTGGGCCTGGCTCTCTGCCAGCTCTTATCCCTCCCCTGCCCCAGAGAAGGGAGGGGCCTGCATGCAAAGCTGCTTCCTGCACCTGCCTCTGCTCACCCCTCTCTGGCCTGGCCTTGAACCTTAAATTTCTCAGAATTTCTTAATATTAGAGACATCTAAAAAATTCTTCTGACATTATTCTTCTCAGAAAAAATATTTCTATATACCTGATTTACAGAGAATAATATATGTGCTGAAATCCCTCGTGTTCATGAACTCTGTGTTTTATACTGTAATGCGACGTGACAATGTCTCCATGAACAAATAAGTGTGGGGCACCACTGCAGATTCCCTCAATTGAGAGTTCATATTACAGGTTTCTTTACAGCATACGGAAAGTTAGTTACTATCTCTGAAAAAATTAAAAACTTGCTCTGGTGATCTCTTACTTTTAAGACTACAAAGTACAAACTTTATATTGCTTCCTGCCACACTTGTTTGTGCTTGAATATGTACAGTATTGTATTACTCAGGCAGCTAGACAACTGGAACACTCACCTACTCATCATAGGGATGCTCTAAATTGAGGAAGTCTGAGCAATAAAAATCAATACAGAAAAACACAAGGAGTGATACTCCCATTTGTGTCTCCCAATGTTGCCTTTGCATTCTTGAACTTGTCAATATCAATTTCCTCTCTCCAACTCTCATTCAACAACAGTCAAGACAGTAAATTGTGTACTGCATTTTGGCATTTAAATGACAGTAGTAAGAGAAAAAGAGAGAAGGAAAAACTCTGTTTTGTACCTTTGTAGATATACATACTGAGGTACTTCTTATAAATTTGTATTAATCAATATTTTATTATATTTTACCTTATATAGTGATAATAATACTATGGACAATATAGTATATATGATATATATAATACTAAATAGTATATAGTGAATACAGTAAAATATATAATACTATATGTTATAATACTAAAATGGTTTCAACATTGTTGGGCTTCCTTTAAGTCAGTGGACCAATAAATATATAGGGATATTATACATCAGTCTCTCTATATAAATGATATGTTACTATAATTCCACTCTCCAACCTATATTGGAAATATCAACCTAAGATTATGTCTCACCGTTATTCCTGCCAAAAGCTTGGAAAATATCCCAGTCATAGCACACCAGACTGTAAGGTAGTGTAATGTAAAGACAATAACTCTCAAACAAACATTTCTAACAATCTGAACTAACAAAAATTGCACAGAAGACTTAACTGTAAAAACTGCTTAGTAAACCCTCAGACAAGGACTTACTATACCAATGGTGATATAAAATTTTCACAAATTTTCCTATACAGAAGTGTTCCTTGACTTTTCCATTCTTCATTTAGTAGTGAAAAGCAACATAAAATAAATTATTGTGCGCCTCCTATGGGGCATGATTGAAGGCTGTTTGGGAAAATAGAGTCAATTGTAGAGGAAAGGTGACAGTGGTGGTGGGATTGGTGTTGCAATATTGACTGCCTCTAAAAACAAATATTGGATGCCTTTTTATCAACTTCGTTAACCACAATATTTAAATAAAATGGTGGGAGAGGGACAGGAAATGGCTTGGAAAACTACTTTCAATTTCTTACATTTTTCTCCTTTTCTTTGAATTTTTTTCAGGAAAGGAGAATTAAAAGTTCAAAAACATTGTTTTAAAAAAATACCACTTTAAGGTCAAGTTATTTAGTATACTCAGCATCGGATTCCACTCCAGCTGTAGGGAGCTCACACCAATATTTCTCCATCCTACGCAGCTGAGAGCCCTGCAGCACACAGAGAGAAGACAGCTATTTGACTAACTCAATATGTGGATCATAAAAGGTAGATTAGGAGGGAAACCCCAGCATTTAAAGAACATCAAAAGTTGTGAACTTCCTGTTTCCCACTTTGTGCCTCTGGACTCAAGAATAGCCACCAAACTAGTACTTCCATCCATATTTCTTCTAGGAAGAGTGACGGTTAGGCAGCTATGGTACATCATACTTTTCTGAATAAACCACAGCAATGACTTTTTCCGACCCTGCTGTTTACCTCCACCTGGTGGCCACATACTGCATTACAAAGACTGATAAAAGGTACAACTGGGAAAGGCACACTTGAGCTTTAAATCCTCTCTTCCAATCCCTCCCTTTTCCTCCATGTTGGGAAACCTAGAGACTTGGATGGAAATGAAAGAATTGAAAACCACCTCGTTTCTTTCTAGTCCTTTCCTAATTTCTTTCTCTGGTCCTAAGAATCAAGAAAAGACAGAGTAAATTGAAAGAAAAACGCATGATTTCTACAAAGTTTTGGCCTTCTTTTTCTTTTTTCTTTTGTTTATTTTTTGAAGTTTTATTACAGAAGTGCCATTTCAAATATAAACATACAGTGACAAGCTCTGTCATGTTGACTCACCCACCAGTCTTACTCTTCAAATTCACAACCTAAACCTCTGTGGAAATGCAAGTCAAGCAATTGAAATTTATAGACACACTGGTTTCCTGTGGTTAAAATCCCGGTCTCCCTGAGAATGGGGCAGGCCACGGTCCCTGCTATTGAAATTTCTGCAGTCTCAGCACTCAACACTGCTGGAGCCATGCCAACTGCTTATGACCTAACTCCATGGATTCACTAAAGTTCCTGGACTCTCATCCCAGGTCTACAGACCCTGAAGTTTCTGGACCTCCAAATTCTGCAGCACTTAGTCGTGTTCACATTTCAATTTACTTCAGTTTGCTTCTGGATAGTCCTATTTAAAAGATTTCAAGTGTCAATTTACTTGTATGTTGTGAATGAAAACTCCAGAAATCGGTGATTAATTTTATTCATTGAATAATTTATCAAGTGACAAATAAATTATAGTCATAAAATGAACTATTGTTTAGTAAGGTATTGATGTAGGTTTCAGCATGAATGAACTAGACCATATTGACATCACTAAGAAAAATTAAATAATTAACACACTATATGAATCCCTAACAGGAATATATGAACTTCTGAAACAAGGCAAATGTGTTGACATGGATTTAAAATTTTTTTATGTAGAGTTAAGGAGGAGAAATATTGGAAAGAACTGATGGTATATAGGAAGTTTCTTTATTTAAGAGGAGAAATATGTTATGAAATAAAAGTGTTAATGGATGTTTCAAGGTAAGACTATAAAAACACATGTCTAAAGGGCTAAAATTATGGAATGTCAATTCATCCAAAAACTCTCCAACTGTATAGGTGGATATACAGATTACCTCAAAGAGTTTATGACTTTATTATTGTGCATGCCTGCATACCATACAAATTCAGAGAGAATTGGAATCCAATATAAAGTGCAGCTAAAAGACTAAATATTAAAAAATTTGGAGAACGTTATAAATTTAAAAATCAAAAATCAAAAGTTTGTAATAATTCAGTTTCAAAATAAATATGTAAACAAGTGAAAATCTAAGTTCATTAGGGAAGGAGGATGAGATAACTCAGAGCAGGTTTTTGTCTCACTTCCCTATGAGCATGAACCACTGTGTGTTGATACCATTTCTGTACGAGCCACAATAGTAATTAGCCTCATCCTCAGGCCTGAGCCCAGAGATGGTCAGGGTCGCTGTGTTGCCAGACTTGGAGCCAGAGAATCGATCAGGGATCCCGGATGGCCGAGTGTTGACATCATAAATCAGCGTTTTGGGGACTGTGCCCTCCTGTTGCTGGTACCAGGAGACACGGTCATATCTCCCGATGTCATCGCTGGTTCCTTTACAGGAGATGGTGACTGTCTGTCCCGGAGTCCCAGACACTGAGGGAGGCTGAGTCAGAGCAGATTGGGCCCAGATCCCTGAAAAAAAAACCCAACACACTTTGATGAGTTCAGGTTGGTTCTAGATAAACCTGAGGAAGGAAGAAAAGGGTGAGCCCAGATGTTATCAGGTTCCCTTTCCTGAGCCTCACCTGGGCCCTGACTGAGGAGGCTGAGCAGGAGAAGAGCCCAGGTCATGATGGAGATGCCCAGAGTGCTGCCTGCTGACACCCCAACCCTGGGCCTGGCTCTCTGCCAGCTCTTATCCCTCCCCTGCCCCAGAGAAGGGAGGGGCCTGCATGCAAAGCTGCTTCCTGCACCTGCCTCTGCTCACCCCTCTCTGGCCTGGCCTTGGGCTCCAGATGTTTCTGCATTACTTTAAAAAATCATTACTATTTAGTTTTATTTCTCTTTACTTTTTTATCTAATTTTGGCATTCAATGAGGCATGAAGGCCCCTCCCAGTGATATTCTCCTAACAGGGCTGGCAGTTAGTTCAATGCCAGGCTGTGTCTGCTGTGGTCCAAGTACACTGTATGGTGCTGTGGACCACCAAAGTCATCATGGTGGTGCTCTGGCACCTCAAGGACAAACCTAGGAAACTGATCTGGTGCCAGAGATTGAACCAGCAATTGACTGCCTCTGGCACCTCTGTATTTCTACAGAGCATAGCTATAAAACAAGTTAATTCTCCTTGATATAAATTTTTCTCATAGAAACACTTTGATACCATATTTGGAGAGAAAAATAAATGTGCTGACGTCACATATATTCATGACCTTCCTAATCTTCTGGGTCTTTGCCTGTAATGTGACTGCCTCAATGATCACTCAATACCGTGTCACTCCAGGAAATGCCCTCTTATGGGTGCCCATGTTTCAGGTTATCTCTAACATTGACAAAGTTAGGTTACCCTTTCGAGTAAATACCTGCTTTTGATGGTTGGCTGCCAGTATTGAGTCTCTCAGGTACGTCCCGTCCTTTTCACTGCCCCAACCATGCTTTTTCGTGTTGAAGCAGCTGTTTTGCTGATTCTCAGAAGCAGATTGTCACTCCCAAGTTATCCTCTGCTGTGTAGATTCCCAACTCCGCAAAACACCCCAGCTGTAACAAGGCCAAAAATGTGTTTGTCAACTCCAAACTTAATGGAGTACAACCCCAATGAACAGTACAAGATGTGCTGTGCCAGGCTAGGAAGGGCAGCCTTGAGAAACACTTGGTGCTGAGTGGGGGAATTTCTACCACGTGATGTGCAGCTCCAGTGAACACCAGAACTCAATGGAAAAGCATCACAGTCAGTTTTTCTATACCCCACATCCCCCATCCTTGTACAACCACCTCTGTAATATCAAATAAGGGTAACGAGGGGAAGATACACTTGACAGCATTTAAGAAAAAGAAGACTGCAATGTCAAGTTAAAATTATCAGTGAGATCAGAAAACCATTCCCCCACCCCACCACACACACACCCCTTAATTCAGATATAAACTTCAAGAACTTACAAACAACAACTATTCGAATCCCTATAAAGGTGGGGCACACAAGGCAAACAGGGGAGGTAGCCACATTGAACTAACAGAAAACAACACTGAATTTCTGGTTTTCCCTTCTGTGTTGCTGTACTCAAAGAAAGACAGCAGATTTGGAACAGGGCACCCTTACTTCCCTTCTTTTAGACTAACTTAGTGAGAGGCAGTTCTTGAGACTTTCAAGTTGATTTGCTGTAAACCACAGTAAAAGATGGTACCAAATACAGGTCCTCACTGCCCCCTGGAGTCACCTAATGCTATAACTAAAATTCATAATGCGGCAGAATTAAGTTGATTTCTACCACTTTTTTTACTTTCTAACATCCTCTGAACTTCTCATCTTTCGTCTCCTTGTTTTCTCCTAACTCCTTGTCTTTGGTTTTCTACTTTTTTTTTTGTTTTGTTTTGAAATCACACCTGGTGATGCTCAGTATTTTTTTTTAACCATCATTCACTTTTTCAAAATTAAAAAAAAATTACTTGAATCACAATGAGATACACAATTACAAAGTTGTTCATGTTTGGGTTTCAGTCATATAATATTTCAACACCTGTGCATTCATCAATGTACATTTCCCACCACCAATGTCTCCTCCTCATTCTCCTGCACATCCTCCTCTTTTCCCTCCTCCTCCTCCTTCTTGTCCTCCTCTTCCTCTTTTCATTTGGTGCTCATGCCATGCATTATTTCTGGCTCTACAATCAAGAATCACTCCTGATGAAGATAGATTATTTATTTGGGCCCTTTCTTGACTCTTGATGAGTGCTTTCCTTACTATAAACTTATCTTTTAACACAGTTTTTGTCGCATCCCTTATATTCTGGTATTTGTCATCTTCATTATTGCTTCCAGGAATCTTCCTTCCACCAGGGCCCCTCCCAGGTCATTGTTTGGAAACTATTCTTTTTCTTTCTCCCCTAGGAATGTTGATTGACACATTGTTTGGGAAAGTTGCTCATAATAGATTTGTTTCAGATATACAGTGCTCCAACACCACTCTCACCTCTAATGTCCCCTCTCTGCACCAATATCCCCAGGTTCCATCCCAGCCACTTGGTTGCATATAACAAATGTATTTCATATAATAGGTCCAATAAAACCAAGAAACGGTGGGTAGAAGTATCAGAAATGAAACTAGTAAAAGTCAATTTATGATGAGTTTGTATGTTTTGAACCTTTATTGATCTAGTGAAGGACAACCCGATGAACCGATAGTCAGCGCCATACTCAATTCCACATGATGGGAAGTTTCTCCTGCCCCTGATAGGAGCTTTTTAAACACTTCCTCCAAAACATGTTTCAAGGCTTCTAGTTCCCTAAGCTGTTGTCTGTCCATGAAGTTCTATATAATTCCTTCAAATCTGAATGATAATCTAGCCAGGTAGAGGATTCTTGATGAGATGTTTATTTCATTGAGTTTCTGCACTATATCCTTCAATGTTCATTTGACTCATAAAACCTCATTTGTAGATCTGCTGTTCATTTAATGGTCTTTACCTTGAATAAAATTTTTTTTATCTTCTTCAGTCTTCTTTCTCTATATTTGGATTTTGTCTTTGGGTACAATATGTCTTGGAGTTTACCTGATTGGGCCTATTTTCACTGGGATCCCAGCAGCCTTTTGGATCTTGGTGCCAGTAATCATCAATTCTGAGAAATTCTCATCAATTTTTTTAACTTGTTTTTCTTTTGCACATTTATCTGCCTGTTCTCAAGAGAAATCAATGATTTTTATGTTGTCCTTTTTGAACACATCCCATAGTTCTCTGGTAGGCTGTTCATTTCTTCTCAGGGTATTTTCCACCTTCTGCTGCTTTCTAGTGGTTTCTCGATTCTGGTCTAGGACCTCCTTAATCTTCTGTTCAGCTTCTGTTATTCTGATGCTCAGAGCTTCTATCGACTTTATTTTTAATATCATCTACAATGTTCCTGTTTTCTGTGATTTCTGACTGTAATTGTTTTCTCATTTCAAGTTTTATACTTCCTTTTGCTTTGCTGACTACCTGTGCTATTGCTTCTTTGAACTTACTGAACATCCTCATCATAACTTCACTGAAGACACTGTCTGAGGATTTACTGCTGTTGTTCATGGCTTCAGTGATATTGTGTTTTCTTCATTGAGCTGGATGGGTTCTACGTGTTTTCCCATTGGTTTTCTCCTGTGCTTATGGTCAGGATGAGTCTTTGTAGTATTTACACCCTGCTGCTAGAACCACCCCTCCCCACCCACTCTGGAAGATACTAAAAGATACAGCTGGCAACTGCTTTCCATCTTTTCTGCCCAATCTCAAAGAATGACAGGAAGAAAAACTGTGAACAGATATAGTTTGTTGAGTTGAACTATTGCACAATCACACAAGTGGCCAACAATTCAGGTATTGTGATGTAGACCTTTAAAGTGATGAAGGTTCAGTGTGGAGGCTGCTGGGACCCACCGCGAGAGAGGGCTCTTCCTCCTGTTGGAACTCTGCCTCCTGTTCTAGATGGGTCCAGTATTATCAGAGTGAGGCAGGCCTCTCCTGGGACTGTGGAGCAGCAAGCACAAGGTTAGAGGAATCTTTTGGCCTCCTTTATATCCTGTTTAAAACTACTTTCCCTAGATTGTTCAGTAGTAAATTTTAAATCTAACTATTTGAGTCTCTCTCCATATCAGTTTCAGTTTGTGATTGCTTTCACTTTCAAAGCAACATGGTCTGAGAACATAATTGATTTAACTCTTATTTTCTTGAATTTATGGAGTCAGATGTTGTGTCTCAAAATGTGCAAACATCTTGGAGAATGTGTAATGTTTATTTGGGAAGAATGTGTACTTGAACTATCGGGAGTGGGGGAGGGGTGAAGAGCTCTAGAAAGATCTGCTACACCTGTCCTCTCAATTCATATCTTTAAGACCACTGTTTTCTTGTTGGAATAAAGCTCTAAACCTTTTAGGCTTAACATTGGTTTGTGCTTTCTCACAGGCTGCAGGGGCCTTGGGTTTATTTGCTTATACCCATCACAATGCTCCTGAGATATTCCCATTCCTCAGTTTATTGGAATATAGCACTAGACATTTTAGGCTTAACATTGGTATGTCCTTACACCTTTGCCACAGGGAGTTTAGGTGTATTGGGTTACACCCATCACAGTGCTCCTGAGGTACTCCCATTCCTCTGTGCTTATCTGTAACCTCTTCTCTCTGCTCTGCTTCCCCAACTCATCCATCACCTTTATCACCTAATCAGACTGTTGACTTATAAAGTCAGATCCTTTAAGAACTCTGGCTTTGTATTTGTAAGTGAAATATTGCTTTTCTCTTCTCCTTATGTCCTTTGCATAGTTACTTTAGAGCAATGTCCTTTTTTGTATAGACACAGGAATATAATTAATGCTGTGCTTTTGTAACTTGGGAGTTAATTGATTCTGAATAATATTCTCTCCTGGACATCTGTTTTCTTGACTTAAGCCTCAGTTGCCCATAGTTCCTAACATATCAAAAAGCAGGATCCCAACAAGGAATTGGATGGACCCAGGGCAAGCTGTGAGCTACCCTGACATCGAAATGGGCCAGGCCAAGCACCATAACTTACTATAAGTTAGCAGCATTGTCATGGACAAATTCTGTCATGATCCAAAGATTACCAACAGGATTAGGACCCTGCTTAGGGTTAGGAAAGACTAATCTTGCCTGAGCACTGTAGACTGAGTTATATAGTGCGATGTCCCCAGAATAGCCACCCTATAAGCTCAATGTATTTCTTACTGTGTCCACACAAAATGACTCATATTATTAAGAAGTAGAATTAAGATGAATGGTTAATTGGTTATAGGACTAAGAAAAGGAGAAACACACCCCGAGATGATATTCGCCCGTAGGCAGTTCATCTTGCTGGATGAGAATTTGTCCTAGGAAAAGCTTCCCCTGACAAAAGGACTTTATATCTGTTGATTGTATGATCACACCTATGTGTAACTGCTACCCAATTCTTCATGATTTGGGGATATATCTAAGGCTAGAAGAGAGGTGGATGGGGCGCCGGGGATCAGAGATGAATGCAGAAGAGATTGGAATGAACTGTTACTGATACCAACCGGCCTGGTCTTTATTTTCTCCTTTATCTGTTCAATGCCTTGGCTACCCCAGGTGGAGAAAGCAGCGCTAGACCACAGAACGCAAGTGCAAGAGAGCACCATGGTTTTGTATTTGTTTTTCTGCTTTTTGGGTCAAATCCAGTGATACTCAGGGGTTCTTTCCACACTCTATCACAGGAATTACTCCAGGTAATGATTGAAGGACCATATAGGATACCGAAGATTGAACCCGGGTCGGCCGCAGGCAAACACCCTACCTGCTGTACTATCACTCCGATTTTCGTATTTATTTTTTGAATAAATAAACATATTCTTATTGAGTTCTTGTGTAGTTTATCTATCAGGCAGTGAGAGAGTGGTGTTGAAATATACTACTATTATTTTATTACTTTTTTCAGATCTACACAGGTTGCTCTAAATACCTTGATGCTCTCCATTACATAAAAGTATATTTAGGAGTGTAGGTTCTATTTGATGTGCAGATCACTTGATCATGACATGATGATTGTCTGTATTTCTTCCACATAGACTTTTTAATTTTGAAATCTATTTCAAATACTAATCCTCCATCCCTCCCAATCCCTCGTGAATTGCTAAATTTGCCCCCACAAAAGCCCTTTTCTCACTGAAGTTTAGGACCTTTGTACTACAAAATCAGAATTGCATTCACAGCCATCAGAGCACAGCAGAGAGACACAATGAGGATACAGTGTAGAAGTCCACCAAGCTTAATGAGTTAGGTTGGAGATGCCTGGGAGTCTATATAGCACCAACTGGTTCTATAACCTCTCAAACCAGAAGTAAACCCTGAGCATTGCCGGATGTGGCCCCCACCATATTTGCTTTACAAAAACAGCTGGAGTGACCATACTTATATGGATTGAGAGGGATGGAATGAGGAGTAGGAGTTGCTGTCCAAGTTCTCAGATAAGAGCTACTGTGCATGCTCCACAAATTTTAACAGGATGAAAAATCTCCTGACTATTTCATGATCCCTGTCTGCATATGCTCACCCGTGGTTTCTAGGTGTCCTTCTACCCTGAGCTCCCTGGGCCCACCCAACAGTGTTCCTCTTTATCCTGAAACTCGGTCTTGCACAGAAACTGTCACAGGAAGAAGATCAATGCAGGCAAAGAAAGTAATAATTTTATTTTTTTAGATTTTTTTTATGTTTAATTCCCCTTTTTTTCTGGCTAATTTATCCAATTTCAATGCTTGCTAGAATCCTTACTGCTTGAGCCTCTTTACTATTCTGCCCCTATAGGGAAAAGCAGATTCCCAGAAGAGAAAATGACTTCCATTTTGCATACTAGTCTATGGTAAGAAGGCTGCAACCTTCTGTGTATTCCTTATAAATTTCTCTATCTTGGCTGTCACTGTCATTGTCACTGTCATCCTGTTGCTCATCAATTTGCTCGAGCGGGTACCAGTAACATCTCCATTTTGAGACTTGTTTGTTACTGTTTTTTGGCATATCGAATACGGCACGGGTAGCTTGCCAGGCTCTGCTTTCTGGCGAGATACCCTCGGTAGCTTGCCAGGATCTCTGAGAGGGGCAGAGGAATCGAACCCGGGTCAGCCGAGTGCAAGACAAACTGTGGTGTGCTGTTGCTCCAGTCCCCTTTCTTGCTACAACCAAAAAAGTACAAAGAAATGAGAGTTATATACAAAACTAGCTCATAATTAAAACCGCACCCAGGTGACTCATCTATCTGAAGATCCTGTAGGGTGCAGACAAATATAAAAATTCATTAAAGCATGAAATTTGGTGTAGGACCTAGAAAAGGGCTTGTAGCTTTGTCTGAGCACTCCCAGAATGTAAAGGGCAGGAAAGAAGAGACACGATAGCAGGAAGAAAATGTAACTGAGTTCAAAGCAACCAAATGATTCACTAGTTTGCTAGATTGGAGATGGGTAACCATAGTAACCTAATCATGTTAGTTTCAAGGCTAAGCAAAGTTCTGGCTTTGTAATTTTCAGGCATAGTGAATAAATTACAGATAATAATGCATGCAGCAGACTGGACACAACTTAGCTGGTAGTCTGCTACAAGATACCTATTACGTTTTTAAAATGACTGTTTTGTGATCGAAGAGATAAAACAGTGGGTAGCCTTGCACATGGCCAACCTGGGTTGGTTTCCTAGTATCCCAAATGGTCCCCCAACTACTGCTAGGGATAATTGCTGAGTGCAGAGCCAGGAATAATTCCCAAGCATTACTGCCTGTGGCCCCAAAATAAAAATAAACAAAAATCAATTAAAAAATGACAGTTATTCCATTACAGAACTTGGATATATCTAGGTTATCTTCCAAGACTGCAGAGTTTCCGAACAACCAGAAAAATTCATTTATAATGGAAACTCAATTAGTATATGAATACCCCAATATTCGATATAATATTATATAAATATACATAGATTGGAATTTTTCATGGAAATATTGAACCATCTCCGCAGCTGCACGAGCATGACTCCAGAGGCCAGCTATACTACTTTTGGTATGGGCAGCTCCATGCAGAATGTCTCCAGACTGAGAACTAAGCCACGGCCCCATGCTCACCCAGGAGGTGAACTCTCTCTCTCTCTCTCTCTCCCTCTCTCTCTCTCTCTCTCTCTCTCTCTCTCTCTGTCTCGCTCTCTGTCTCTCTCTCTCTCTTTCTCTCTCTCCCTCTCTTTCTTGCCTTTTTCATTGTTGGGGGGTGAAGGGCATGGCAACCGCCATATTATGAGGACATCAATGAGATTTACAAGCTTGCAATGATCCAATATCTGGAAGAAATTTCCCTGGACTTAGTTGCTAAAATACAGAAATCCAAAACCGCGCAGCCACAATCGTGGCCGCGAGACCTCATATCTCTTCACAACAGGTATGACTCTAGTGGGGAACTCCTAACAATAATAGTGAGGTTTTTGTTGTAATATTGAATGTCACCAAAGTAAAGAGAAAGTAAAGTGAAATTTATCATTTGGGGGGCGGGGGGCGGAATGGGAGGTATACTGAGATTTTGGTGTTTTTAAAATTTTTTTGGTGGTGGAATAGGGGCACTGGTGAAGGGATGGTTGTTTCAGCATTGTATAACTGAGACTTAAACCTAAAAGCATTGTAATTTTCCAAATGGTGATTCAATAAAATAAAAATGAAAAAAAAAGAAAAAACTTGATAAGGAAGCAAGAGAAACCGACACAATGGTCTATGTGTTAATGATTTCATTAATGTGAAATGACTGCAAAGATCTTATATAATCACCAATAATGTATATTTTTGTTGTGTGAGTTTAAGCTAGGAGGGAATTGAGAGGTACTGGTAACGAAATAGGAATTACTTTTAGGGACATCGAAGAGTTCATGAATAATAGTGCTAACAGATGCACAAATGTGAATATAGTAAAACTGTAGAAGGAATATAATATCTTAAAGACAAAATATAAAATATAAGATATAAAACAAGTATTTTGAAATATATAAAACAAGAAATTAAAATATTCTAAAGTATTTTATAAGTGACTAAATTAACTTCTACAATCTATTCTTTAATACAGATATGGTGAGAAATTAGAAATGAGTATAGTAAATGGTAAATATGGAAAAATGTATAAAAATTTATAAAATAAAAAGTTTTGAATATTTCTTTGTTATTTAAACTTTGCATTCACTAAAATTTTGTAAGTAAGATAAAAGCAGCATAATTTGGATTCAGAAGTTTGGCAGCCCGAGGAGGTTGAGAACAGGTTTTTGTCTCACTTCCCTGTATATAGAAGCTACTGTGGAAAGTGTCACCACTTACATATGATATACAGTAATAATCAGTCTCATCCTCAGCCTTGAGCCCAGAGATGGTCAAGGTCGCTGTGTTGCCAGACTTGGAGCCAGAGAAGCGATCAGGGATCCCTGACGGCCGCTTATTGACATTATAAATCAGCATTTTGGGGGCTGTGCCCTCCTGCTGCTGGAACCAGGAGACATAGTCATATCTCCCAATGTCATTGCTTGTTCCTGTACAGGAGATGGTGACTGTCTGTCCCTGAGTCCCAGACACTGAGGGAGGCTGAGACAGAGCTGTCTGTGCCCAGATCCCTGAATAAAGAGAAGATAAAACACCGGTGAGTTCAGGCTGGTTCTGGATGGACCTGAGGAGGGGAGACAAAGGGTGAGCCCAGATGTGCCCGGGTCCCTTCCCAGAGCCTCACCTGGGCCCTGGCTGAGGAGGCTGAGCAGGAGAAGAGCCCAGGTCATGATGGAGATGCCCAGAGTGCTGCCTGCTGACACCCCAACCCTGGGCCTGGCTCTCTGCCAGCTCTTATCCCTCCCCTGCCCCAGAGAAGGGAGGGGCCTGCATGCAAAGCTGCTTCCTGCACCTGCCTCTGCTCACCCCTCTCTGGCCTGGCCTGGAACTCCAGATATTTCTGCATTACTTTAAAAATCATTATTATTCATTTTTATTTCTCTTGATTTTTTATCTTATTTTGGCATTCATGGGGACTTGGAGGACTACCAGTGATACTCTGCTAACAGGGCTGACAGTTCAATGCCCGGCTGTGTCGTGCTTTGGGCCAAGTACACTATATGGTACTGTGGACCACCAGGGCCACCATGGTGGTGCTCTGGCACCCCAAGGCAAAACCCAGACGACTTATCCGGTGCCAGAAATTGAACCAGCAATAGACTACCTCTGGCACCTCTGTAGTTCTGCATAGCACAAGTATCAAACAAAATATTTCTCCTTGATATAAATTTTTCTCATATAAACCTTTTGATACATGATTTGAAGAGGAAAATTAATGTGATGATATCACACACGTTGATGACCTTCCTACTCTCCTGGGTCTTAGGTTGTCATGTGACTGCCTCAGTGATCCCTGAGTATGGTGCTACTCCAGGAAACGCCCTCTCATGGGCTCCCATGTTTCAGGTTCTCTCTAACATTGGCAAAGTTATGTTACCATTTTGTGTAAACACCTGCTCTTGATGGTTGGCTGTTGGTGGTGAGTGTCTCAGGTACATACTTGTCACTACCCCATCCACACTTGTTTGTGCTGAAGCCTCTGTTGTCCTGAGTCTCAGAAGCTGATTGTCACTCCTGGGTTACCCAGCCACACACCAGGGAGGGAGCCGTTTCAACAAATAAGGGCACCTCCCAGCAACAATAGGTTTTGCTTCTGTTTCTCTTCAAATCGCCTTTACGTTATTCAACTTGCAAGTTTATTTTACCCTGCTTTGATATTTAGCCAGGTTCAAGACTGAGTTGTGTATCCCATGGTGGGTGTTACATGGAGATAATAATCAGAGAGGCATAAAAAATCAGACTTGAGTGTGGTATTTATGAACAATCATAATATCCAAGAATCTTATTCGAATTTGTCCTTTATTTGTGAGTAGGCCACAGGCAATTTTTTCAACCTTCTTGGGTGATTTTCTTCTAGATCACTATATTTATAGATATGTGATCAGATATCTATAAGTAAATACTATATGCTTATAAGTCTGTTCTCTGTAACTATGGATACTAAAGATAAAACACCAACATAATAGTACATCCTCTTTATTTTTTCATAAGCTTCTAAAAACAATGTTACTGTCTCAGAAAGAAAGAAAGAAAGAAAGAAAGAAAGAAAGAAAGAAAGAAAGAAAGAAAGAAAGAAAGGAAGGAAGGAAGGAAGGAAGGAAGGAAGGAAGGAACGAAGGAACGAAGGAAGGAAGGAAGAGAAAGAGAGAAAGAAAGAAAGAAAGAAAGAAAGAAAGAAAGAAAGAAAGAAAGAAAGAAAGAAAGAAAGAAAGAAAGAAAGAAAGAAAGAAAGAAAGAAAGAAAGAAAGAGAGAGAAAGGAAGAAAGGAAGGAAGGAAAGAAGGAAGGAAGGAAGGAAGGAAGGAAGGAAGGAAGGAAGGAAGGAAGGAAGGAAGGAAGGAAGGAAGGAAGGAAGGAAGGAAGGAAGGGAGGGAGGGAGGGAGGAAGGAAGGAAGGGAGGAAGGGAGGAGGGGAAGGAAGGGAGAAAGAAAAAAAATAAAAAAAAGAAAGTAAAAACAGTGTTACTGTCTCATCTTTTTCTGCAACTTATAACTAAGGCTTGGGTTCCTTCTTTGTTAGCCGACCTTGAACTACCATTCTTATTTTCTCAACCCTACCGGATGCCAAAATGTCTGCTCAGTACTTAAGTCTGTAAGTCACTAACTTTGCTCATTTATAGAGAATTTGCCTGTGCCACCTGTCAGTTAGAAATAACCTGTGGATAAAAGTGCCACAAAAATGCATGGCTCAATTCACTGCACTTACATGCTTTCTAGAATCATTCTTAGCCTCTCCAAATGATAGCCATTTGGGGAGTTCTACTCTACCTTCAAATAGCTTTTTCAAGTTTGCTGAACTATTCTGGTTATTAATATGTAAGTAGAAACATAATGAACTTTTAAATTAGCTGTCTTCCCCCCCACTCAACCCCCAAAACACATGAGTGCCATTCAGAGCTTGAAATGCCTGCCTTGCCAGTTCAATCCCTGGTACCTCCACATGTGCTGAGTATGATCCAGGAAAATTTGCCATATTGCTATGGCAGCTCTGCTCTGTGGACTCCCAACTTCACAAGCATCTTCCATAGGATAGCCAAGCATGTGTGTGTCAACTCCAAAACTAATGGAGTAAACCCCAATGAACAGTATGAGGTATGTGGTTCCAGCCAGGAAGGGCAGCCCTGAGGATCACTTGTTGCTGAGTGGCAGAAGCTCTGACACCTGATGTGCAGCTCCAGTGAGCACCACAACTCAATGGAAAAGCATCACAGTCAGTATTTCTATGCCCCCTACCCCCCATCATTGTACAACCACCTCTGTAACCGAATGAAAAGAGAGGAGGGGAAAATACACGTGACAGCATTTAAGAAAAAGAAGACTATATTGGCAAGTTAAATGTATCAGTGAGGTCAGAACACCATTTGCAGCGTCCCCTTAACACACACATACACACACACGCGCGTGCATGCGAGCACACACATGCACACACACATACACACCTTAATTCACATATAAACTCTGAGAATATACAAAGAATAACTATTTGAATCCCTACAAATGTGGGTCACAGAAGGCAAACAGGGGAGGCATCCACATTTGAACTAACAGTGAACTTCCTTTTTTCCCTTCTTTGTTGTTGCATTCAAGGAAACACAGCAGATTAGGACAGTCCACTCTTACATCCCTTTAAGACATTCTTGGTGAGAAGCAGTTTTTGAGACAAAACAAAACATCTCGAAAACATCTCAAAAACATCGTCAACTATGATGGTGCCAACACCACCCAAGCCCCTCGCACTCTCCTGATCCCAATTCACCGTCTCGCTTTAGACTGCGCAAGTCTCAGCACACCAGGCATGAAACTCTAGGTGTGATCCCTGCTGGAACTCTATGCATGATTTCTGCTGGACATCGCGGGCTGTTTTGCAAGTTTTAGACAAAATGGCATTGGCGGGACACGGAGAAACCAGGGCAGTGGCTGCAGCGTTGCCACCTGCCCCAGCCAGGCCGAGATACAACGCCACTGGACATTGAGATATGGCGGCAGTGTGTGCAGTGGCTCATCCACTGCGAGGTGCTATCAGACAACCACCAGGTGACCTGGGACTTGGCTCTGGTATTCGACCTGGCATAGACCGTCCTCAATAGGGTCCTGCTCTGCCAGCTGCTCAACAACCTCCTGGCACACTCCACACTCAAGGAGATCAACCTGAGGCTGCAGATGTCCCAGCTGCCCAGAGATGCAGGCAGGTGCGTGTTTGTCAGTGTGTAGATCGTTACAACATGCCAGTCAACCAAAAGCTTACATTCGGTAGACTGGGAACACCTGTAAAGACGATCAGAGGCTGCCCCCAAAGCCTCCAACCCTCTGGGAGAGCCTGGCAAGATAGAGAGAGTATCCCCCCACACATGGCAGAGCCTGGCAAGCTATTCGTAGCATACTAGATATGCCAAAAACAGTAACAATAATGGGCCTCATTGCCCTGACCCTCAAAGAGCTCCCAATATGCCACTGGACTACACTAGCACGTGACAGGGACGGATGGAGACGTTACTGGCACCTGCTCGAGCAAATCAATGAGTGATGGGATGACAGTGACACAGTGAAACCATAATAATGATAGTACCAGAATAAAGGCCTTCACTGCCCCCTAGTGGCATTAAGTGGCATTACCAAAATTCATAGAAGCTGCAAAATTGAGCTGATTTCTAACATTATTTTTACTTTCTATGGGCTAGAGTGATAGCACAGCAGGTAGGGTGTTTGCCTTGCATGCAGCTGACCCAGGTTTGATTCCTCTGTCCCTTTCGGAGAGCGCAGCAAGCTCCCACTGGTACGACACAGCCTGGCAAGCTACCCATGGTGTATTCGATATGCCAGAAAGAGTAACAGTTTCACAATGGAGACGTTACTGGTGCTCACTTGAGCAAAGCAATGAACAATGGGATGACTATGCTATGCAGTTGAAAGCCACAAGAACACTCAGAGGAGAGCTATTTGAGTAACTGAAAATGTGATGATAAAATATTCATGAGGTGAAACTCTGCATTTCAAAAAACATCAAGAGCACTGAACTTTATGTTTTTCATTTTGTGCTTCTGAACTCAAGAAGAGCCACCAAATCAAAAAGACAAAAAGAATTAAAAGGAAATGAGCAGAATAATCCAATAATATCTACAAAGTATCCACTCTACATGTAAGCATACAGAAATATTTTTGAAATAGAGAAAAAGCATAGCATAATATTTAATAAAATTTATAGCAATGTAATGTAAATATGTAATCTTCCAAGTGGTAAATCTACCAGTATAGAAGCAAAACATATAACTCTATAATTCAAATCATCAGAAAACTCATATTCCTAAATGTATACACACTAAACAGGGTGGCCACAAGAGATTTTAAGACACAAATAGAAGTGAGGTAGTAGATAAAGGAGCCCAAGTTGGGATCTTTGCAGAGGGTTTAATGATGTGTGGCTGTATGCTCCTGCTACTTATTTGAAATCATTCAGGTACCTCCAAGTAGAAGGAGAAGAAGCAAGAGGGATTTCTCACAAAAGAAGAGGCTTTCTCATAAAATGCCATGGCAGTTGTGTGTCCCTGAGAATGCTGAGAACATTCCTTCTCTGAACTAAATGATCAGGAAAGAAAATACTTTAATCAACCGGGAAAATATCCAGTATTTCCTTTCATGAGTCATCCCCTGCAGTCAAGGGAGGAGATGTGGGCAAATGTAATAGGAACCAAATGGAGAGTATTGTGCCCTATGATATGCTTTCTTCTCAGTTGCTTTACTTCATGTACATTTATTAGACCACAGATGAGTTTCAATATTCTGGGCTTCCTTCAGCTCAATGAACTAGTGAATGCATAGGTGAGTGATACATAAATCTCTCTATATAAATGATATATGAATATGAACCCTCCTCTCCACCCTGCCCAGTGAAGTCCAACATAAAATTATATCCCCTATTTAGCCTTTCAAAGGTTGGAAATCTACCTTCAATTTCTCATATTTTGTCTTTTCTTTTTCTTCAATTTTCACATTCTCTAATACCTGTGCTCTAAACCTGAGTTAGGGTCTGTCGACTAGCTCACTGCTTAAAGGACCTGACAGGCATGAGTTAGCTTTCCTGGTTGACACCCAGTGCCACCACATGTCCTGAACAGGATCCTGGAAGCTCTGCTGTTTCAAATTGGAAGTTTGCTGCCTGCATCCCAGCACCATAAGGCGTTTTCTGCAGTACATCATCCTGGTTTGTGTGAACACCAAAGCAAGCAGCTGTAACCCAGGACATGCTAGTACTAAGAGACATGTGAACTCTTATACCAGAAAAATACTGCCCCAGGGATCACAGTGCTGAGTGTTTGAGCTCTAAAATCTGATGTGTGGTCCCTGTAGGCAACACGACTCAATGTGAAAGCACCATAGTCAGTGTGTCTACAACCCTTAGACATCACACACAAACCACTACTAAAGCAACAAAGAAGGAAAGGAGAACTATAAGTTCAAAAACAATGTTTTAAAAAAATACCACTTTAAGGTCCAGTTAAATAATACTCTCAGCATCAGGTTCCACTCCAGCTGTAGGGAGCTCATACCAACATTTTTCCATCCCATGCAGTAGAGAGCCCTTGAAACACACAGAGAGAGGACAGCTATTTGACTAACTCAATATGTAGCTCTGTAGCACTGTCACCCCATTGTTCATCGATTTGCTCGAGTGGGCACCAATTACATCTCCATTGTGAGACTTGTCATTACTGTTTTTGGCATACTGAATACGCCACAGGTAGCTTGCCATGCTCTGCCATGCAGCAGGATACCCTCGGTAGCTTGCCAGGCTCTCTGAGAAGGATGAAGGAATTGAACCTGGGTCAGCTACGTGCAAGACAAACGCCCTAACTGCTGTGCCATCGCTCCATGCCTGTGCTATTACTCAATATGTAGATCATCAAATGTAGATTAGGAGGGAAACTCCTACACTTAAAGCAACATTAAAAGTTGTGAACTTCCTGTTTTCAACTTTGTGTCTCTGGACTCTAGAATAGCCACCAAACTAGTATTCCCACCCATATTTCTTCTAGGAAGAGTGAATTTTAGGCAGCTATGGTCCATCATACTTTTCAGAATAAACCACTGTCACTGTCATCCCGTTGCTCATCATTTTGCTTGAGCGGGCACCAGTATCGTCTGTCATTGAGAGCCTTATTGTTACAGTTTTTGGCATATCCAATACGCACAAGTAGATTGCCAGGCTCTGCTGCGCGGGCTTGATACTCTCGGTAGCTGGACAGGCTCTCCGAGAGGGGCAGAGGAATCGAACATGCGTCAGCGTCGTGAAAGGTGAACGTCCAACCGCTGTGCTATTGCTCCAACCCAGAATAAACCACAGCAAGGAATTTTCCCGACCCAGCTGTTTACCTCCACCTGGTGGCCACGTACTGCATTACAGAGACCGATAAAAGGCACAACTGGGAAAGGCACAATTGAGCTGAAAATCCTCTCTCTCCTCTAATTCCTCTCCTTTCCTCTGTGTTGGGAAACATAGAGACTTGGAGGGAAATGAAAGAATTGAAAACCACCTCGTTTCTTTCAAATCCTTTCCTAGCCTCTTTCTTGGTCCCCAGAATCCAAAAAAGACAACGTAAATTAAAAAAACAGAAAAACAGATAATTCCTACAAAGTGCCCATTTTATGGCCTTTTTCATTTTTAAAAGTTTAAAAACAGGGGCTGGAGCGATAGCACAGCGGGTAGGGCGTTTGCCTTGCACGCGGTCGACCCGGGTTCGAATCCCAGCATCCCATATGGTCCCCTGAGCAGCGCCAGGAGTAATTCCTGAGTGTAGAACCAGGAGCAACCCCTGTGCATCGCCGGGTGTGACGCAAAAAAAAAAAAAAAAAAAAAAAAAAGTTTAAAAACAGCACAGTGCCATTTTATTTTTTATTTATTTTTTTTTCTTTTTTTTTTTTCTTTTTGGGTCACACCTGGCGATGCACAGGGGTTACTCCTGGCTCTGCACTCAGGAATTACCCCTGGCCGTGCTCAGGGGACCATATGGGATGCTGGGATTTGAACCCGGGTCGGCTGCGTGCAAGGCAAACGCCCTACCCGCTGTGCTATCTCTCCAGCCCCGCACAGTGCCATTTTAAATATAAGCATGCTGTGACACTTCTGTCATGTTGACTCACTCATCAGTCTTGCTCTTCAAACTCATGACCTAAACCTCCGAGGAAATGCAAGTCAAGCAACTGAAATTCATAGGCACACTGGTTTCCCGTGGCTAAAATCTGGAGCTCCCTTGAGGAAGGGGGCCGGCCATGTTCCCCACTACCCAAGCTCTTGCAGTCGTACCACTTGACAGAGCTCGCCAGGCAGACTGCTTATGACCTAACTTCATAGCTTCTTTAAGGTTCCTGCTGACTCATCCCAGGTCTACAGACCTTGAAATTTCTGGACTTCCAAATTCCACAGCACTTAATCGTATTCACATTTCAATTAGCTTCAGTTTGCTTCTGGACAGTCCTATTTAAAAGATTTCAAGTGTCTATTTGCTTGTGTGTTGTAAATGAAAACACCAAAATTGGTGCTTAATTTTATTCATTGATTAATTTATCAAGTCACAAATCATTTGTACTTGATAAAGGGAACTATTATTTATCGGTAACAATTAATTTATGTAGGTTTCAGGATTAATGAACTAGAATATATTGGGATCATTAAGAAAAATTCAATAACTTATACTCTATGTGAATCCCTAACAGGAATATAAGAACTCCTAAAAGGCAAATGCATTGACATTGATTTTAAATTTTCTTTATGTAGAGAGTTCAGGAGGAGAAATATTGGAAAGAACTGATGGCATATAAGAAGTTTCTTTACTTAAGAGGAGAAATATATTTCGGAATAAAAATGTTAATGGATGTGTCAAGGTAAACTATAAGAACACATGACTAAAGGACTGAAATTATGGGCTGCCAATTGATCCAAAAACTCTCCAATGTTATAGGTGGATATTCAGACTACCTCAACCAGTTTATGACTTTAATATTGTGCAGGCCTACATGCCATAGAAATTCAGAGAGAATTGGAATCAAATATGAAGTGCAGCAAAAAGAGTAAATATAAAAGAATTTGGAGAATGTAATAATTTTAAAAATCAAAAATCATAAGTTTATAATGATTCAATTTCAAAATAAATGTGTAAACAAATGAAAATCTAAGTTCATTAGGGAAGGAAGATGAGATAACTCAGAGTAGGTTTTTGTCTCACTTCCCTATGAGCATGAACCACTGTGAGTTTGTTAGCACTTCTGTAGGAGCCACAGTAATAATCAGCCTCGTCCTCAGGCTTGAGCCCAGAGATGGTCAGGGTCGCTGTGTTGCCAGACTTGGAGCCAGAGAAGCGATCAGGGATCCCTGACGGCCGCTTATTGACATTATAAATCAGCATTTTGGGGGCTGTGCCCTCCTGCTGCTGGAACCAGGAGACATAGCTATATCCCCCAATGTCATTGCTGGTTCCTGTACAGGAGATGGTGACTGTGTGTCCTGGAGTCCCAGACACTGAGGGAGGCTGAGTCAGAGCTGACTGGGCCCAGATCCCTGAAAAAAAAAAACCCAACACACTTTGATGAGTTCAGGTTTGTTCTGGATAAACCTGAGAAAGGAAGAAAAGGGTGAGCCCAGATGTTATCAGGTTCTCTTCCCTGAGCCTCACCTGGGCCCTGACTGAGGAGGCTGAGCAGGAGAAGAGCCCAGGTCATGATGGAGATGCCCAGAGTGCTGCCTGCTGACACCCCAACCCTGGGCCTGGCTCTCTGCCAGCTCTTATCCCTCCCCTGCCCCAGAGAAGGGAGGGGCCTGCATGCAAAGCTGCTTCCTGCACCTGCCTCTGCTCACCCCTCTCTGGCCTGGCCTTTATCCTTAGATTTCTCAGAATTTCTGGATATTAGAGACATCTAGAAAAAAATTCTTCTGACATTATTTTTCTCTAAAAAATATTTCATTATACCTGATTTACAGAGAATAATATCACTGTCACCGTCACCCCGTTGCTCATTGAAAGGCGAAAGCCCTACCTCTGTGCTATTGAAAATATTCTGAAATCCCTATGTTCATGATATCTGTGTATTATACTGTACTGGGATGTGACAATGTCTCCATGAACAAATAAGTCTGGGACACCACTACAGTTTCCCTCAATTGAGAGTTTGTATTGCAGGTTATTTTATAGCATTCTGAAAAGTTAGTTACTATCTCTGAAAAAATAAAAAACTTGCTCTGGTGATCTCTTACTTTTGGGACTAGAAAGTACACACTTTTGAGCACCCCGCGCTTCCCTCCCCTGCGGACTGCCAGCGGAGTGGCCAGCATGCCGACCCCAAGCGCCGCCGCCATTGTGTCTTCCGGCAAAGGTCTGTGACGCTCCCTCACCTGCCCTTCCGGACCCAGCCTGCTCCGAGGCCCTGAGCACCCCTCCGCTGCCGGGTTGTGGGAAAGGGGCGTGGCCTAATCACCAGGGGCGTGGCCTAAGAAAAGTGGGCGTGGCCTCATTACCGGAGGCCAAAGCTCACGCGATGGGAGATAGTTCCCTCAAAGTCCTATCCAAGACTAACATCCTAGCTAGTCGCAAGCAGTAGGACAATAAAACACAAGACTTCACATAAGAATTGAAGGAAACATCTCAGTAGGAGACCAGGTTCTACAACCGGCAAGTAAAAAGCCAACCACTATTAACTGAGCCTATCCACAATCCTTTTTCGCAACAAAAGGAAACAGGGACACTCATCTTCAAGGGCCCTCTTTCATACCACAACAACAACATGAAGAAACAGCGAAAATCCCCACTGCAAGCAGAGGACGATCAAAGGAGTCTGGAAACCTCAATGGGCGTTTCCTACAAACTTGACCTCTCTTAGAAAGAATTCAGAGTTGAAGTCCTCAACATGTTCAATGAACTCAATGCAAAGATGGACAACTTTAAGGAAGACCTGGCAGAAACAATACAACAGACAGCCGACAAAATACAGGAAGAAATGAGAGCAGAAATAAAAAACCTTCAAAAAGAAATGAAGGATTTGGTACATGAAATCAAAAACTCTCTGGCTGCCCTCAACAATAGGATGACTGCAGCCGAAGACAGAATCAGTATGCTTGAAGATGAGCTGCAAGAGGCCTACAGGCAACAACAAACCATGGCAAGAGACCTCAAAATATCTCTAGCCAGAATCAGAGTCCTACGGGATGATTTCAAGAGGAACAACATTAGAATCATTGGACTACCAGAAGCACAGGGAACCAACCCCAACGAAAAAAGACACAGTCAAACAAATCATTGCGGAAAACTTCCCACAGCTGGACAATGCGGGCATCCAGATTCAAGGCGCCCGGAGAGTGCCAGCTAAAAGATATCCTAACAGAAAATCCCCAAGACATATCATAGTTACAATGATGGACATCGTTCAGAGAGACACAATACTGCAAGCAGCAAGGTCCAAGAAGGAAATTGCATACAAAGGAGCACCCCTTAGACTCACAGCAGACCTATCAGAGGAAACCCTCCAAGCTCGAAGGCAATGGTGGGATATAGTGAAAAAACTCAATGAAATCAACGCTTCACCAAGAATACTTTATCCGGCTAAACTCTCATTCAAACTAGAAGGAATCATACACTACTTTGGGGATAAACAACAGCTCAGGAACTTCATAAACTCAAAACCAAACCTAAAAGAAGCACTAAAGGGGCTATTGTAAGACAAGAACAACCCCTACAGGCACAACAAACCCTTGCACAAAGATGGCACAAAATCCCATAACAATAATCTTCCTTAATGTCAATGGTCTGAATTCACCAATTAAGAGACACAGACTGGCAAAATGGATTCAGAGACTCAACCCAACATTCTGTTGCCTGCAAGAAACACATCTGAATAGCCAGAACAAACACAGACTCAAAGTCAAAGGATGAAAAACAATCCTGCAAGCAAACAACTCCCTCAAGAAATCTGGGGTGGCGTTACTAGTATCGGACAACTTAGACTTCAGGTTGAAAAAGATTAGAAGGGATAGTGAAGGCCACTTTTTATTAATCACGGGATGTGTACATAAGGAAGAAATCACACTCCTAAATGTCTACGCACCCAATGAGGGACCAGCTAAATACCTACAACAGCTGCTAAGAGACCTTAAGAAGGACATCTCGAGCAACACAATAGTAGTTGGAGACTTCAACACTGCACTGTCTCCTCTGGACAGACCAAGCAGATTAAAACTAACCAAGGAAATTCTGGCTTTGAAGGAAGAAATAGAAGAGAGAGGGCTAGTAGATCTATACAGGGCTTTATATCCCCCAAAAAAGGAATACACATTCTTTTCCAGTGCACATGGAACATTTTCCAGAATAGACCATGCGCTAGGCCACACAGCATACCTCAACAGAATAAAAAAGATAGACATTGTACCAGCTATCTTTTCAGACCATGATGCACTGAAGATAAAACTTAATCGTGGACAAATGCAGAAAACCAAATCAAACACCTGGAAATTGAATAGCTCGATATTGAACAATGAGTGGGTCAGGAAGGAAATCAAGGAAGAAATCAAGAGGTACCTGGAAACAAATGAGAATGAAGACACGAGCTACCAGAACCTGTGGGACGCAGCTAAAGCCGTTTTAAGGGGAAAATTTATAGCTCTGCAAGCATATCTCAGGAAGGAAGAAAGGGCCCACATAAATAACTTGACTTCACAGCTCAAGACCTTATAAAAGGACCAAGAAAAGGTGCCCAAACCAAGCAGAAGGAAAGAGATAATAAAACTTAGAGCAGAAATTAACGACATGGAAACCCAAAAGACAATCCGAAAGATCAATGAAACCAAGAGCTGGTTCTTCGAGAAAATAAACAAGATTGATAAACCACTAGCAAGACTCACAAAGAAAGAGAGAGAGAGAACCCTTATAAGCCGAATCAGAAATGAAAAGGGGGACATCACAACAGAAACCAATGAAATTCAAAAGATCATCAGAGACTACTTTGAAAATCTCTATGCCACGAAACAAGAGAACCTAGAAGAAATGGATAAATTCCTTGACTCCTATAATCTCCCAAGGCTGAACCAAGAAGACCTGGAGTACCTGAATAGTCCAATTAACATCAAGGAAATTGAAATGGTAATCAAAAGTCTTCCCAAAAACAAAAGCCCAGGTCCGGATTCACTAGCGAGTTCTTCCAAACATTAAAGAGGACCTTTTGTCAGTCCTTCTCAAGCTTTTCCAGGAAATTGAAGAAACAGAAACCCTCCCAAACAGTTTCTAAGAGGCTCATATCTCCCTAATACCAAAAGCAAACAAAGACACCACAAAAAAGAAAACTACAGGCCAATATCCCTGATGAACACAGATGCGAAGATCCTCAACAAAATATTAGCAAATAGAATTCAACAACTCATCAAAAAGATCATACACCACGACCAAGTGGGATTCATCCCGGGGATGCAAGGATGGTTTAACATCCGGAAATCAATCAACATAATCCAGCATATCAACAAAAGAAAAGATAAAAATTATATAATCATATCAATAGATGCAGAGAAAGCATTTGACAAAATCCAGCATCAGTTTATGGTGAAAACACTCGCCAAAATGGGTATAGAAGGGACCTTCCTCAATATAGTCAAAGCCATTTATCACAAGCATCGTCCTCAATGGGGAAAAACTAAGAGCCTTCCCTCTGAGAACAGGGATGAGACAAGGATGCCCACTCTCTCCACTTCTGTTCAATATAGTACTGGAAGTACTTGCAACAGCGATTAGGCAAGAAAAAGATATTAAGGGCATTCAGGTAGGAAAGGAAGAAATCAAGCTCTCACTATTCGCAGATGGTATGATACTATACCTAGAGAATCCTAAAACCTCTACCAAGAAACTCCTAGAAACAATAGAGTTGTATAGTAAAGTTGCAGGCTATAGAATCAATACCCAAAAGTCCATGGCTTTCCTATATGCAAATAATGAGAGAGAAGAAAGTGACCTGAGAAAAGCAATCCCGTTCACAATTGCACCTCAAAAAATCAAGTACCTCGGAATCAGCTTAACAAAGGAGGTAAAGGACTTGTATAATGAAAACTATAAAACACTACTTCAGGAAATAAAAGAGGACACGAGGAAATGGAAAGACATCCCCTGCTCATGGATTGGGAGAATTAATATTGTCAAAATGGCAATTCTCCCCAAAGCATTGTACAAATTCAATGCGATCCCTATAGGAATACCTTTGACATTCTTCAAAGAAATGGAGCAAGCGCTCCTGAAATTCATATGGAACAATAAGCCCCCACGAATAGCTAAAGCAATCCTTGGGAAAAAGAAAATGGGAGGAATCAACCTCCCCAACTTCCAACTCTACTACAAAGCGGTTGTCATTAAAACAGCATGGTATTGGAACAAAGGCAGAGCTGCAGACCAATGGAATAGGGTTGAAAACTCTGACATACACCCCCAAATATATGATCATCTAATCTTTTATAAGGGAGCAAGAAATGTGAAGTGGAGCAAGGAAAGCATGTTTAACAAATTGTGCTGGCAAAACTGGACGGCTACATGCAAAAAAATGGGCTTAGACCTCCATCTATCACCATGTACAAAAATCAGATCAAAATGGATTAAAGACCTCAACATCAGACCAGAATCCCTAAGGTACACTGAAAATAAGGTCGGCAAAACCCTCCATGACATTGAAGCCAAAGGTATCTTCAAAGCTGACACGCCACTGGCCAAGCAAGTGAAAACAAAGATAAATAAATGGGACTATCTCAAACTAAGAAGCTTCTGCAAATCAAAAGAAACAGTGACCAAAATACAAAGAGAATCTACAGAATGGTAAAGGATATTTATGCAGTACCCATCCGATAAAGGGTTGATAACAAGGATATACAATGCACTGGTTGAACTCCACAAGAAGAAAACTGCCAACCCGATCAAAAAATGGGGTGATGAAATGAACAGAAACTTTTCCAAAGAAGAAATCCAAATGGCTGAGAGGCACCTGAGAAAATGTTCAACATCACTAATTATCAGGGAGATGCAGATCAAAACAACAATGAGATATCATCTCACACCACAGAGACTGTCCCACATCCCAAAAAACAAAAGCAACCGGTGTTGACGTGGATGTGGGGAGAAAGGGACTCTCCTTCACTGCTGGTGGGAATGCCAACTGGTTCAGCCCTTTTGGAAAACAATATGGACGATCCTCAAAAAGTTAGAAATTGAGCTCCCATTTGACCCAGCAATACCACTCCTGGGAATATATCCCGGAGAGGCAAAAAGGTATAGTAGAGATGACATCTGCATTTCCATGTTCATTGCCGCTCTGTTTACAATAGCCACAATATGGAAAAAACCAGAGTGCCCGAAAACAGATGATTGGCTAAAGAAACTCTGGTATATTTACACAATGGAATACTACGTAGCTGTCAGAAAACATGAAGTCATGAAATTTGCATATAAGTGGATCAACATGGAAAGTATCATGCTGAGTGAAATGAGTCAGAAAGAAAGAGACAGACATAGAAAGATCGCACTCATATGTGAAATATAAAGTAGCTGAGAGGTACAAGCTTACAATGTTGCGATTCCTGGCAGACATTTCTCTGGACTTAGTTACTAAAATACTAAAATACAGAAATCCAAAACTATGCTGCTGCTGGTGCGGCCTCCTGACCTCATATCTCTTCATTCTCAGCAATGGAAAACAAATTACCAAACGCTTTCTTTTCAGCAGATCGACTTTAGGGGGGAGAAACTCCAAATCAATAATAGTGAATTTTTTGTTTAAATATTGAATGTAATCAAAGTAAAGTGAAAGTAAAGTGAAATTTACCAGTTACACATGCGGGGTGGGGGGCTGGGGAGGTGGGCAGAAGGGGGGAGGTGTATCGTGATTCTTGGTGGTGGAATATGTGCACTGGTGAAGGGATGGGTGTTTGAGCATTGTATAACTGAGACTTTAACCTGAAAGCTTTGTAACTTTCCACATGGTGAATCAGTAAAAGAATTAAAAAAAAAAACAGTGATGCAATGGGAAAAAAAGTACACACTTTTCACTGCTCCCTGCCACACTTGTCTGTGCTGGAATATGTGCAGTATTGTATTCCTCAGGCAGCTTAATCACTGGAGCACTCAGCTACCCACCATAGGGATGCTCCAAATTGAGGAAGTCCGAACAATAAACAACAATACAGAAAAACACAAGGAGTGATACTCCCATTTGTGTCTCCCAATGTTGCCTTTGCTTCCTTCAACTTGTCAATATCAATTTCCTCTCTCCAACTCTCATTCAACAAGAGTCAAGACAGTAAATTGTGTACTGTATTTTGGCATTTGAATGACAGTAGTAAGAGTAAAAGAGAGAAGAACAACTTAGTTTTGTACCTCTGTATATATACACAGTCATGTATTTCTTATGAATTTGTATTAATCAATATCTTATTCTAATTTACCTTACATAGTTTACATAGACTACAATAATATATACAATTTAGTATATATGATATGCATAATACTAAACAGTATATAGTGAATATAGTATAATATGTAATACCATATATAATACTATATATTATCATACTAAAATGGTTTCAACGTTCTTGGGCTTCCTTTAAGTCAGTGAACCAAAAAATATATAGGTATATTATACATCAGTCTCTATATAAATGATATGTGAATATAGTTCCACTCACCCACCTATATTGGAAATACCAACCTAAAATTGCATCTCACCATTATTCCTTTCAAAAGCTTGAAAAACATCCCAGTCATAGCACACCAGACTGTACGGTGATGTAATGTAAAGACAAACACTCTCAATCAAACATTACTGACAATCTGAACTAAGAAAAATTACACAGAAGACTTAACTGTAACAAGTACTTAGTAAGCCCTCAGACAAGGACTTAATATACCAACGGTGATATAAAATTTTCACAATTTTTCTTGTACAAAAATATTTCTTGATTTTTCCATTCCCTATTTAGTAGTCAAAAGCAACATAAAATAAATTATTGTGCGCCTGCTATGGGACGTGACTGAAGGCTATTTGGGAAAATGGAGTCAATTGTAGAGGAAAGGTGACAGTGGAGGTGGGATTGGTGTTGGAATATTGACTGCCTCTAACAATAAATATTGGCTGCCTTCTTATCAACTTTGTTAACCACAATATTTAAGTAAAATTGGTGGGAGAGGGACAGGGAAAGGCTTGGAAAACTACTTTCCATTTCTTACATTTTGTCTTTTTTTTCTTTTAATTTTCTTTTAGTTCTGACATTTTCTAATATACAATGTCTGCCTTGCATGAGTAAGCTTTCAAGTTCAAATCCTGGTATCACCACATGTCATGAACATGATTCTGGAAGCTCTGTTGTTTCAGATTGGAAGATTCCTCTGGATCCTGGCACCAGAAGAGATTTTCTGCAATACAACATCCAAGTCGTGCCCAGAAAAACTCTCAGGAACATCCAATGATGAGCAGTACTAGAAGACCATAATATTTTCACCAGGAAATAAGATCCCCAGGGAACTCCAATGCTGAATGTTTGGCCCTAATGAGCAACACAACTAAAGGCGAAAGCACCATCGTCAGTGTGATAAGAAGCCTTTGATATCACCCACAAAAAAAAAAAAATCAAAAAATGCTAAGATGGAAAGGAAAAGAGAACTACAAATACATCAACTTTTAAAAGATACCAACTGTAGGATATCATTGGTTTGTCCATTCTCCCTTGCCACAGAGTTTGGGCTTATCTGGGAATAATCTCTAAACAATTCTAGATTATGTCTTGCTCCCGTTGCCACTAGGAGCTTAGGTATAATAGTCACACCCATCAAGGTGCTCCCGAGTCACTCCCACTCCTTTGTCTATATGTAATCACTTCTATGCTCCCTTCCCTAACCAGTTCATCAGTTTTTCCCCTAATCAGACTCTGTTAATTTGTAAGGTCAGAACTTGCTAGGACAGTGAACTTGTATTGTAAGTTAATATTGCCTTGTTCCTCTCCTTATGTCTTTTGAATAGTTTACTTTAAAACAATGTTCTTTCTGTATGTACAAAGAAAGACAGTTGTTAATATGCTTAGGTAACGTGGGATTTAATTGGCTGTGAATATTATTCACTCCTGGGCATCTGCTTTCTCAATTTAAGCCTCAGCTGCCCTTACTTCCTGGCTCCCCCAAAAGCAGGGTCCCAAAGAAGGACGGGATTGACCAAGGGCAAGCGGTGAATTATGTGCTACCCTGGCATCGAGATGGGCCTGGCCAAAGTGCCTAATGCTTAACTATATGTTAAGAGTTTGGTCATGGACATGTCATGTCATGAACCAAAAGCAACAACGAGACTAGGACCCTGCTAGGGATAGGAAAGACTAATCTGGTCTGAGCACTGTAGTCTGAGATTGAGATGACCCAAGGAGAGCAATTCTATAAGCTTAATACATCTTTTGCTATGTCCATACAAAATGATTAATATTATGGTTACTTATATGTTAATTGGACAAGGAGAGGAGAAGAAACACACCCATGGGATTCCGCTCTGAGGTGGGTGTCCTGCTGAAAGAGAATCTGTCCTAAAAGAAGCATCCCCTAAGGGAAAGAACTTTACCCCTATTGATTGTGACCACACCTATATGTAAGCCCCAACCCCTATAGCTGAGGGATTTAACTAGTGGGCTGGGGGCCTGCGAGTTCCAGTGCCAGATCTAGAGAAGCTAGATGAAGATTCAGATCCAGAGGAGAAGGAGTATGAAGAAGCATGGGGTAGAAGAAAGAGGTGGAGAAACAGAGGAGAATGAAGATGGGAATGGAATAAACTGCAACAGAGACCAACCAGCCTGGCCCTCGTTCCTTCCTTCACCTGCCTTGTCATCACCATCAACCTCCCCGTGGTGGGGGAAGCAGCTGGAGACTACCGAACACTGGTGGCAAGAGAAATAGAGTGCCGCTGCCCTGTGCCCACAGTGTGGTGTGCCCCCCAATGGCCCCTTCCCTTTTCATTTTTGTGTTTTTAAACAACCAACTTTACTGTCGAGTCAAATAAGTATTCATCTACAGGTTCCTCTTCAGCTCTACCAAACTCAGACACTATTTCTCTACCCTATTCAGTTGGAGCACAGTGGGTAGGGTGTTTGCCTTGCACGAGGCCTACCCAGGTTTCGATTCCTCCATCCCTCTTTGAGAGCCTGGCAAGGGACCGAGAGTATCCCGCCCAAATAGCAGATTCTGGCAACCTACCGATGGCGTATTAGATATGCGAAAAACAGTAACAACAATCTCACAATGGAGAAGTTACTTGTGCCCACTTGAGCAAATCGGTGAACAATGGGACGATTGTGCTACGCAGTTGAAAGCCACATGGACATTCAGAAGAGAGCTATTTGAGTAACTGAAAATGTGATGATAAAATGTTCGTGAAGGACTCTCCGCATTTCAAGGAACATCAAGAGCACTGAACTTTATGTTTTTCATTCTGTGCTTCTGAACTCAAGAAGAGCCACCAAACTAGTTGCCCACCCATACTTTTTCCCAGGAAGAGCTAGCGATAGGCAGGTACTGGTATTTCATCCAATTCAGGGTAAACCACACAATGATCTCCCCAGACCAAGGTATTCACTTCCCCTTCGTGACCACATATGGCATCGCTAAAAGCTTAAAAAGAAAGCACATTGACTGGAATAACTCTTCTCCAGTTCCTCTCCTTTTCCTCCATGTTTTTAACCACATCCATTATTTCTAGTACCCTCCCAGTCTCTCTCTTGTCCTCAAATCAAAAAGACAAAAAAAATTTAAAGGAAAAGAGCAGAATAACCCAATAAAATCTACAAAGTATCCACTCTAAATGTAAGCATACAGAAATATTTTTGAAATAGAGAATAAACATACCATAAAATTTATTAATTTTTATAGCAATATAATGAAAGTATGTCATCTTCCAAGTGGTAGATCCACCAGTATAGAAGCAATACAGATAACTCTACAATTCAAATTATCAGAAAAACTCATATTCCTAAATGTATACACACTGAGCAGGGTGACCACAAGAGTTTTTTTTAAAAAACTTTTTATTAAATCACCATGTGGAAAGTTACAACGTTCTCAGGTTTATATGTCAGTTATACAATATTCAAACACCCATCCCTTCACCAGTGCCCATATTCCACCACCAGAAACCCCAGTACCCCCCGCCCCCACCCCTACCCCCTACTCTATAACTAATGAATTTCACTTCATTTTTTCTTTACCTTGATTACATTCCATAATTCAACACAAAACTCACTATAGTTGTTGGAGTTTCCACCCAAGAGACACAGACCTACTACATTTGATAATTAGTTTTTCATTGCTGGAAATGAAGAGATATGTAGCCCCACTGCTACAAGTACATAACTCTCTCTCTCTCTTTTTTTTTCCTTTTTCCTTTTTTTTTTTCTTTTTCCCCCTCATCCCCCTTCCCGCACCTCATAGTATGGTGTACGCCACACCGCGTCGGCCAGCGTGGGGCTTTTGCTTAGTTCACAGTCCAGAGAGGTGGCTGCTACATTAAAAACCTTCAATATTTCAACAAAAACTTACTGTTATTATTTGGAGTTTCCCCCCCAAGTCAGACCTGTTCAAAAGGAACTGTTTCACATTGCTGACAATTATTAATGTTAAGTCGCGCTGACGCTGCCACGTCCGGGCGGTTTTGGATTTCTGTATAAAGTCCAGGGAAAATTCTGCCAGAAATTACATAGTCCAGCTCACAGTCCCAGTGCATTGCTGTAAGAAGTCTCTGAATTCAAAGTCTTTAGGCGCAGAGGGTCCGATTCGCGCTCAGCGGCTCCGGATTTATCTGGGCCGAGGGCGTGCCGGTTACGCCCCCTTCCCATGAGTTCCTGGGAGCCCCAAAAGTAAAAACCGAATACCTCTGGGTTTGGAGTCATAGAAGATGGCGATTGCCACATGGGTGCTGCCAGGCCGCTGCTTTCCGTGTAGGAAGAAAAAGTGGGGAGGAAAAAAATCCACCCCCTGCAGCACAGAGTTGTAGCCCAGTTCGCAGTCCCAGTGCATCGCTATCGGATGCTGCGCTGGATGCCCGAATGTGTTACATCTCTGGAATCAAAGTCTTTAGGCGCAGAGGGTCCGATTCGCGCTCCACCACAAGAGTTTTTAAGCCACTAATAGATGTGAAATAGTAGATGAAGGAGCCCAAGTTGGGATCTTTGCAGAGGGTCTAATAATGTGAAGCTGCATGCTCCTGTTACTTATTTGAAATCATTCAGGTTTCTCCAGTAGAAGGAGAAGAAGAAAGAGGGATTTCCCACAAAAAAGAAGCTTTCTCATTAAATAACATGGTACTTTTGGGTCCCTGAGAATGCTGAGAATATTCCTTCTCTGAACTAAATGATCAGGAAAGGAAAGACATTAATCAACTGTGAAGACATCCTATATTTCCTTTCCTGAGCTACTGTGAGTCAACAGTTCCTGCAATCAAGGTATGAGATGAGGGCAAATGTAATGGGGAGCAAATTGAGAGGATTGAACCCTAGGACATGCTTTGGCCTCGTTGCTTTACTTCGTGTACATTTATTAGGCCACAGATGAGTTTCAATATTCTGGGCTTCCTTCAGCTCAGTGAACGAGTGGATGTATAGATGTGTGATACATAAATCTGTCTATGTAAATGATATATGAATATGAACCCTCCTCTCCACCCTGCACAGTGAAGTCCAACATAACATTATATCCCCTCTTTATCCTTTCAAAGGCTTGGAAATCTATCCTCAATTTTTCATATTTCGTCTTTTCTTTTTCTTCAATTTTCACATTCTCTAATACCTGTGCTCTAAACCTGAGTTAGGGTCTGTAGACTAGCTCACTGCATAAAGGACCTGACGAGCATAGTTAGGTTTCCTGGTCGAGCCCCAGTGCCACAACATGTCCTGAACAGGATCCTGGAAGCTCTGTGTTTCAAATTAGAGGTTTTGTTGCCTGCATCCCAGCACCGCACCATAAAGGATTTTCTGCAATATATCATCCAGGTTGGTGTGAACACCAAAGCAAACAGCTGTAACCCAGGTTGCCAGTACTAAGAGACATGTGAACTCTTTTTTAAAAAATTTATTAATTTCTTTAAATTTTATTGAATCACTGTGAGAGAGTTACACACTTTCATTTTTCGGTTACAATCTCACAATGATCAAACACCCATCCCTCCACCAGTGCACATTTCCCACCACCAATATCTTGGGTATACCCCTTTCCACCCTACCCCTGCCTCCATGGCAGACAATATTCCCCATAATTTCTCTCTACTTTTAGGCATTATAGCTTGCAACACAGACACTGATAAGTCATCATGTTTCGTCCACTATCTACTTTCAGCACGCATCTCCCATCACAACTGATTCCTCCAGCCATCATTTTCTTAGTGATCCTTTCTCTATTTCATCTGCCTTCTCCCAGGGGCTGGAGCGATAGCACAGCGGGTAGGGCGTTTGCCTTGCACGTGGCCGACCCGGGTTCTAATCCCAGCATCCCATATGGTCCCCTGAGCACCGCCAGGGGTAATTCCTGAGTGAAGAGCCAGGAGTAACCCCTGTGCATCACCGGGTGTGACCCAAAAACAAAAAAAAAAAAAAAAAGAAAATCTTCATCTGCCTTCTCCCCTCCAACATGTGAACTCTTATACCAGAAAAATATTGCCGCAGAGATCACAGTGCTGAGTGTGTGAGCACTAAAATCTGATGTGTGGCCCCTGTGGGCAACACGAGTAAAGGTGAAAGCACCATAGTCAGTGTGTCTACAACGCTTAGACATCACACACAAACCACTACTAAAGCAACAAAGAAGGAGAGAAGAACTATAGGTTCAAAACCATCATTTTTAAAAAAATATCATTTTAACGTCAAGTTAAATAATACTCTCAGCATCAGATTCCACTCCAGCTGTAGGGAGCTCATACCAACATTTCTCTATCCCACGAAGCGGAGAGCTCTGAGAACACACAGAGAGAGGACAGCTATTTGACTAACTCAATATGTAGTACTGTAGCAATGTCGCCTCATTGTTCATCGATTTGCTCGAGCGGGCACCAGTAAAGTCTCCGTTGTGATATTTGTTGTTACTGTTTTTGGCATACTGAATACACCATGTGTAGCTTGCCAGGCTCTGCAGTGCAGGCAGGATACTCTCAGTAGCTTGCCAGTCTTGCCTAGAAGGGCAGAGGAATCGAACCCGGGTCGGCCTCGTGCAAGGCAATGACCTACGTACTGTGCTATCGCTCCAGTCCTGTACTATCACTCAATATGTGGATCATTAAATGTTGATTAGGAGGGAAACTCCAGCATTTAAAGCAACATCAAAAGTTGTGAACTTCCCGTTTCCCACTTTGTGCCTCTGGACTCAATAATAGCCACCAAACTAATACTCCCACCCATATTTCTTCTAGGAAGAGTGATTTTCAGGCAGCTATGGTACATCATACTTTTCAGAATAAACCACAGCAAGGAATTTTCCCGACCCAGCTGTTTACCTCCACCTGGTGGCCACATACTGCATTACAGAGACTGATAAAATGCACAACTGGGAAAGGCACAATTGTGCTGAAAATCCTCTCCATTCCTTCATGTTGGGAAACACAGAGACTTGGAGGGAAATGAAAGAATTGGAAACCACCTCGTTTCTTTCTAGTCCTTTTCTAACCTCTTTCTCTGATCCTCAGAATCCAAAAAAAGACAACGTGGGGTCTGGAGCAATAGCGCAGCGGGTAGGGCGTTTGCCTTGCACGCGGCAGACCAGGGTTCGATTCCCAGCATCCCATATGATCCCCCGAGCACCGCCAGGAGTAATTCCTGAGTGCATGAGCCAGGAGTAACCCCTGTGCATCGCCGGGTGTGATCCAAAAAACAAAACCAAAAAAGACAACGTAAATTAAAAGAAAAGAAAAACAGATGATTTCTACAAAGTGCCCATATTATGGCCTTCTTTTTCATTTTTATTTTGTTTATTTTTAAATGTTTTATAACAGAAAACCGTCATTTTAAATATAGCATGCTGTGACAATCTCTGTCTTGTTGACTCAACCACCAGTATTGCTCTTCAGGTTCACAAACTAAACCTCTGAGGAAATACAAGTTAAGCAACTAAAATCCATAGACACACTGGTCTCCCGTGGTTAAACTCCGGGGCTCCATGAGGATGGGGGCAGGCCATGGTCGCTGCTACCGAAGCTCTTGCGGTCGCACCACTCAACACTGCTGGAGCCATGCTGACTGCTTAGGACCTAACTCCATGGATTCACTAACGTTCCTGGACACTCATCCCAGGTTTACAGACCCTGACGTTTCTGGACCTCCAAATTCCACAGCACTTAGTCCTATTCACATTTTAATTTACTTCAGTTTGCTTCTGGAAAGCAAAAGATTTCAAGTGTCTATTTAAAAGATTTCAAGTGTCTATTTGCTTGTGTGTTGTGAATGTAAATACCAGAAATTGGTGCTTAATTTTATTCATTGATTAATTTATCAAGTGACAAATGAATTATAGTCACAAAAGGAACTATTGTTTAGTAATGTATTGATGTAGGTATTAGCATGAATGAACTAGATGATATTGACATCACTAAGAAAAGTTCAATAACTAACATTCCTCACAGAAAGACAGAAAGAATAACTGAGCAGATGTAGTTTGTTGATCTGAATATTGCACAACCACACAGTGGCCAATAATTCAGGTGCTGTGATGTGAACCTTTAAAATGATGAAGGTTCAGTGTGGAGGCTACTGGGACCCACTGTGAGGGAGTGGCTCTTCCTCCTGTTGGAACTCTGCCTCCTGTTCCAGACAGGTCCAGTGATTTCAACGGGAGGCAGGCCTCGCCTGGGACTGTGGAGCAGCAAACAGAAGGTTAGAGGAATCTTTTGGCCTCCTTTATATCCTGTTTAAAACTACTTTCCCCGGATTGTTCAGTAGTAAATTTTAAATCTAACTATTTGAGTCTCCCTCCACCCCAGATCAGTTTGTGATTTCTTTCACTTTCAAAACAACTTGGTCTGAGAACATAGTTGATTTAACTCTTATTTTCTTGAATTTATAGAGACAGATGTTGTGTACCAAGATGTCTCAACATCTTGGAGAATGTGTTATGTTTATTTGGGAAGAATGTGTACTCGAACTATGGGGAATGGGAGAGGGATAAAGAGCTCTAGGAAGATCTGCTAGACCTGTTCTCTCAATTTATTCCTTTAATACCACTGTTTTCTTGTTGGAATAAAGCTCTAAACCTTTTAGGCTTAACATTGGTTTGTGCTTTGTCGCTGGCTGCAGGGGGCTTGGGTTTATTTGCTTATACCCATCACAATGCTCCTGAGATATTCCCATTCCTCAGTTTATTGGAATATAGCACTAAACATTTTATGCTTAACATTGGTATGTCTTTACTGCTTTGCCACAGGGAGCTTAGGTTAATTGGGTTATACCCATCACAGTGCTCCTGAGGTACTCCTATTCTTCTGTGCTTATCTGTAACGTCTTCTCTCTGCTCTGCTTCCCCAATCTATCCATCACCTTTGTCACCTAATCAGCCTCTTGACTTATAAAGTCAGATGCTTCAAGGGCTCTGGATTTGTATTTGTAAGTGAAATATTGCTTTTCTCTTCTCCTTATGTCCTTTGCATAGTTATTTTAGAGCAATGTCCTTTTTTGTATAGACACAGGAAGATAGTTAATGCTGTGCTTTTGTAACTTGGGAGTTAATTGACTCTGAATAACATTCTCTTCTGGATATCTGTTTTCTTGACTTAAGCCTCAGTTGCCTGTATTTCCTAACACATCAAAATGCAGGGTCCCGACAAGGGATTGGATGGACCCAGGGCAAGCTGTGAGCTATCCTGACATCAAAATGGGCCAGGCCAAGCACCATAAAACTAAAGTATAAGTTAACAGCATTGTCATGGACAAATTCTGTCATGATCCAAAGATTAATAACTGGTTTAGGACCCTGCTAGGGTTAGGAAAGACTAATCTTGCATGAGCACTGTAGTCTGAGTTATATAGCGAGATTTCCCCAGAAGAGCCACCCTATAAGCTCAATGTATTTCTTACTGTGTCCATAGAAAATGACTAATATTACTAAGAAGTAGAATTAAGATGAATGGTTAATTGGTTATAGGACTAAGAAAAGGAGAAACACACCCCGAGATGATATTTCGCCCTTACACAGGTCATCTTGCTGGATGAGAATTTGTCCTAGGAAAAGCTTCCCCTGACAAAAGGACTTTACATCTGTTGATTGTATGATCACACCTATGTGTAACGGCTAACCAATCCTTCATGATTTGGGGGTATATCTAAGGCTGGAAGAGAGGTGGAAGGGGCGCCGGGCATCAGAGGAGAATGCAGAAGAGATTAGAATGAACTGTAACTGATAGCAACCAGCCTGGTCTTCATTTTCTCCTTCATCTGTTCAATGCCTTGGCTACCCCAGGTGGAGAAAGCAGCGCTAGAACACAGAAAGCAAGTGGCAAGAGAGCACCATGGTTTTGTATTTGTTTTTCTGCTTTTTAGGTCCCAGTGATGCTCAGGGGTTCTTTCCACACTCAGTCACAGGAATTACTCGTGGCAATGATTGAAGGACCATATAGGATACCAAAGGTTGAACCCAGATCTGCCACAGGCAAACACACTACCTGCTGTACTATCACTCCGATTCTGGTATTTATTTTTTGAATACACATATTTTATTGAGTTCTTGTGTAGTTTATCTACCAGGCAGTGAGAGAGTGGTATTGAAATATACTACTCTCATTTTATTACTTTTTTCAGATCTACACAGGTTGTTCTAAATATCTTGATGATCTGCATTACATAAAAGTATATTTAGGAGTGTAGGTTCTATTTGATGTACAGATCACCTGATCATGACATGATGATTGTCTGTATTCCTTCCACATAGACTTTTTTATTTTGAAATCTATTTTGATACAAGTGTGGTCACTCCAGCTGTTTTTGTAAATTGAATATGGTGGGGGCCACATCCAGCAATGCTCAGGGCTTACTTCTGACTTTAGAAGTTACGGAAGCAGTTGGTGCTGTATAGACTCCCAGGCATCTCCAACCTAGCTCATTAAGCTTGATGGACTTCTACACTACATCCACATTGTGTCTGTCTGCTGTGCTATGGGGGCTATGAATGCAATTCTGATTTTGTAGTACAAAGTTCTTAAACTGTAGTGAGAAAAAGGCTTTAGTGGTGGCAGATTTAGCAATTCACCGGGGATCAGGAGGGATGGAATGAGGAGTAGGAGTTTCTGTGCAAGTTCTCAGATAAGAGCTTTTGTGCATGCTCCAGAAATTTCAACAGGATGAAAAATCTACGGGCTATTTCTTGATTCCTGTCTGTATATGCTAACCCATGGTTTCTAGGTGCCCTTCTACCCCGAGATTCCTGGGCCCACCCACCAGTGTTCCTCTTTATCCTGAAACTCGGTCTGGCACAGAAACTGTCACAGGAAGAGGAACAATGCAGGCAAAGAAAGTAATAATTTTATTTGTTAAAGTTTATTTTTATGATTAATCCCCCTTTTTTCTGGCTAATTTACCCAGTTTCAGTGCTTGCTAGAATCCTTACTGCTTGAGCCTCTTTACTATTCTGCCTCTATAGGAGAAAGCAGATTCCCATTACAGAAAATGACTTCCATTTTGCATACTAGTCTATGGTAAGAAGGCTGCAACCTTCTGAGTGTCCTTATAAATGTCTTTATCTTGGCTACAATCAAAAAAATACAAAGAAATGAGAGTTATTCACAAAACTAGCTCATAATTAAAACTGAACCTAAGTGATCTAAGTGATTCATCCATCTGGTGATTCTGTAGGGGACTGGAGTGATAGCATAGTAGATAGGGAGTTTGCCTTGCATGCGGTCTACCCGGGTTTGATTCCCAACATCTCATATTGTCCCCTGAGCACCGCCAGGAGTAATTCTTGAGTGCATGAGCCAGGAGTTACCCCTGTGCAACGCCGGGTGTGACTCAAAAACCAAAAAAAAAAAAAGATCCTGTAGGGTGCAGACATGATAGCAGGAAGAAAATGTAACTGAGTTCAAAGCAACCAAATGATTCACTAGTTTGCTAGATTGGAGATGGGTAACCATGGTAACCTAACCATGTTAGGTACAAGGCTAAGCAACGTTCTGGATAGCACAGCGGTAGGGCGTTCGCCTTTTGGGCTGACCCGAGTTCGATTCCTCCGCTCCTCTAGGAGATCCTGGCAAGCTACGGAGAGTATCAAGCCCGCGCAGCAGAGCCTGGCAAGCTACCTGTGCGTATTGGATATGCCAAAAACAGTAACAATAAGGCTCTCAATGAGAGATGTTACTGATTCCCGATCAAACAAATCAATGAGCAACGGGATGACAGTGACAGTGAAGAAATTACAGGTAATAATGCGTGCAGCAGACTGGACACAATTTAGCTGGTAGTCTGCTACAAGATACCTATTACGTCTTTTAAAATGACTGTTTTGTGATTGAAGAGATAAAACAGTGGGTAGCCTTGCACTTGGCCAACCTGGGCATGGTTCCCTAGTATCCCAAATGGTCCTGCAAGTACTGATAGGGATAATTGCTGAGTGCAGAGCCAAGAATAATTCCCAAGCCTCAGTGTGTGTGGCCCCAAAACAAAAATAAATGAAAAGCAATTAAAATTGACAGTTATTCCATTACAGAACTTGAATATATCTAGGTTAACTTCCAAGACTGCTCAGTTTCTGAACAACCAGAAAAATTCAGTGATAATGGAAATTCAGTTAGTATATGAATACTCCAATATTAGATATAATATTATACACATATACTTAGATGAGAAATTTTCATGGAAATATTGAACCATATCAAGAGCTAAAATAAGAAGTAAAGCAAAAACTTCATAAGGAAGCAGGAGAAACCAAACACAATGGTCTTTGTGTTAATGATTTCATTAATGTGAAATGACTGAAATAAGCTTATATAATCACCAATAATGTATATTTTTTGTTATGTGAGTTTAAGGTAGGAGGGAATTGAGAATTACTGGTAATTAAATAGGAATTTCTTTTAGGGACATAGAAGAGTTAATGAATAATAGTGCTAACAGATGCACAAATATAAATATAGTAAAACTCTAGAAGGAGTATGAAATATCTTACATACAAAATATAAAATATAAGATATAAAATAAGTATTTTGAAGTATATAAAACAAGAAATTAAAATATTCTAAATAAGTATTTTATAAGTGACTGAAATAACTTCTACAATCTATTCTTTAATACATTTGTGGTGAGAGATTAGAAATGAGTATAGTAAATGGTAAATATGGAAAAATGTATAAAAATTCATAAAATAGGAATTTTTGAATATTTCTTTGTTAGTTAAACTTTGCATTCACTAAAATTTTGTAAGTAAGATAAAAGCAGCATAACTTGGATTCAGAAGTGTGGCAGCCTGAGGAGGTTGAGAACAGGTTTTTGTCTCAGTTCCCTGTATATAGCAGCTACTGTGGAAAGTGTCACCACTCATAAATGACATACAGAAATAATCAGTCTCGTCTTCAGGCCTGAGCCCAGAGATGGTCAGGGTCGCTGTGTTGCCAGACTTGGAGCCAGAGAAGCGATCAGGGCTCCCTGACGGCCGCTTATTGACATTATAAATCAGCATTTTGGGGGCTGTGCCCTCCTGCTGCTGGTACCAGGAGACATAATTATATCTCCCAAAGTCATTACTGGTTCCTGCACAGGAGATGGTGACTGACTGTCCCTGAGTCCCAGACACCGAGGGAGGCTGAGTCAGAGCAGACTGGGTCCAGATCCCTGATGAAGAGAAAATAAAACTCTGGTGAGTTCAGGCTGGTTCTGGATGGACCTGAGGAGGGGAGACAAAGGGTGAGCCCAGATTTGCCAGGGTCCCTTCCCAGAGCCTCACCTCGGCCCTGACTGAGCACGCTGAGCAGGAGAAGAGCCCAGGTCATGATGGAGATGCCCAGAGTTCTGCCTGCTGACACCCCAACCCTGGGCCTGGCTCTCTGCCAGCTCTTATCCCTCCCCTGCCCCAGAGAAGGGAGGGGCCTGCATGCAAAGCTGCTTCCTGCACCTGCCTCTGCTCACCCCTCTCTGGCCTGGCCTCAGGCTCCAGATGTTTCTGCATTACTTAAAAAAAAAAAATCATTATTATTTGTTTTTATTTCTCTTTACTTTGTTTTTAAATTTTATTTTGACATTTATTAAGGCATGGAGGACACTCCTGATATTCTCCTAACATGGCTGGCAGTTAGTTCAATGCCGGGCTTTGTCGTGCTGTGGTCCAAGTACACTGTATGGTGCTGCTGAGCCCACCATGGTGGTGCTCTGGGACCTCAAGACCAAACCTAGGAAACTGACCTGGTGCCAGAGATTGAACCAGCAATAGACTATCTCTGGCACCTCTGTATTTCTGCAGAGCATAACTATCAAACAAGTTAATTCTCCTTGATATAAACTTTTCTCATACAAACATTTTGATACCTGATTTGATGAGGAAAATAAATGTGCTGACGTCACATATGTTCATGACCTTCCTAATATTCTGGGTCTTTGCTTGTAATGTGACTGCCTCAATGATCGCTCATTATAGTGTTACTCTAGGGAATGCCCTCTCATGGGTGCCCATGTTTCAGGTTCTCTGTCTAACATTGGCAAAGTTACTCTTTCATGTAAACACCTGCTCTTGATGGTTGGCCGTCGGTGTTGAGTCTCAGGTACATCCTTGTCACTACCCCAACCATGCTTGTTTGTGCTAAAGCATCTGTTGTCCTGATTCTCACAAGCCGATTGTCACTCCCACGTTATCCTCTGCTGTGTGGATTCCCAACTTCACAAGAAACTCCCAGCTGTAACATAGCCAAGAGAGTGGAGTGTGTGTCAACTCCAAACTTAATGGAGCACAACCCCAATGATAGTTCAAGATGTGTGGTACCAGGCCAGGAAGGGCAGCCCTGAGGAACACTTGGTGCCAAGTGGGGGAATTTCTACCTCCTGATGTACAGCTCCAGCGAGCACAACTCAATGGAAAAACATCACAATGGGTGTTTCTATACTCCCCATCCCCCGTCCTTGTACAACTACCTCTGTAATATCAAATAAGGGTGAGCAGGGGAAGATACACTTCACAGTATTTAAGAGAAAGAAGACTACAATGTCAAGTTAAAATTATCAGTGAGGTCAGAACACCATTTGCCCCCCAATCACCACAAACAGACCCCTTAATTCAGATAAACTTCAAGAACTTACAAACAATAACTATTCGAATCCCTAAAAATGTGGGTCACACAAGGCAAATAGGGGAAGCAGCCACATTGAACTAACAGAAAACAACAGTGAATTTCTGGTTTTCTCTTCTGTGTTGCTGTACTCAAAGAAAGACAGCAGATTTGGAATAGCGCACCCTTACTTCCCCTTTAGACTAACTTATTGAGATGCAGTTATTGAGACTTTCAAGTTGATTGATTTCCTGTAAACCACAGGAAAGGATCGTACCAAATACAGCTCCTCACTGCCCCCTGGAGTCACCTAATGGTATAACTAAAATTTGTAAAGCAGCAGAAGTAAGTTGATTTCTACCACTTTTTTTACTTTCTAACTTCTTTACTTTTTTTACTTCCTCAGAAGTTCTTGTCTTTCTTCTCCTTTTTTTCTCCTAACTCCTTGTCTTTGGGTTTTCTACTTTGTTTTGTTTTGTTTTGTTTTGGGATCACACCTGGTGATGCTCAGTATTTTCTTTTTTACCACCATTCACCTTTTCAAAATTAAAAAAGAATTAATTGAATCACAATGAGATACACAGTTACAAAGTTATTCATGATTGGGTTTCAGTCATATAATGTTGCAACGCCTGTCCATTCATCAATGTACATTTCTCACCACCAATGTCTCCTCCTCATTCTCCTCCACCTCCTCTTCTTTTCCCTCCTCCTCCTCCTTTTTCTTCTCCTCCTCCTCTTTCATTCTGGTGCTCATGCCATGTGTTGTTTCTGTCTCTACAATCAAGAATCACTCCTGATGCAGTTAGATTACTTATTTGGGCCCTTTATTCTTGATGAATGATTTCCTTATTTTAAATATATTTTAACACAGTTTTTGTGGCATCCCTTATGTTCTGGCAATTGTCATCTTCATTATTGCTTCCAGAAATCTTCCTCCCACTAGGGCCCCTCCCAGGTCATTGTTTGGAAACTATTCTTTTTCTTTCTCCCCCAGGATTGTTGACTGAGACATTGTTTTGACTAAGTTGCTCATAATAGAGTTGTTTCAGATGTACAGTGCTCCAACACCACTCTCACCTCTAATGTCCCCTCTCTGCACCAATATCCCCAGGTTCCATCCCAGTCACTTGGTTGCTATAACAAATGTATTTCATATCATTGGTCCAGTAAAACCAAGAAATGTTGGGTAGAAGTATCAGAAATGAAACTAGTAAAAGTCAATTTATGATGATGAGTTTCTATATGTTTTGAACCTTTCTTAATCTAGTAGAGGACAACCAGATGGACCGATAGTCCGTGCCATACTCAATTCCACATGAGAGGAAGTTTCTCCTGCCCTTGATAGGAGCTTTTTAAACACTTCCTACAAAACTTGTTTCAAAGCTTCTAGTTCCCTAAGCCATTGTCCGTCCATGAAGTTCTATATAATTCCTTCAAATCTGAATGATAATCTAGCCGGATAGAATATTCTTTTGAGATGTTTATTTCATTGAGTTTTTGCACTATATCCTTCAATATTCATTTGACTCATAAATCCTCATTTGCAGATCTGCTGTTCATTTAATGGAATTTACTTGGAATAAATGTTTTTGATCTTCTTCAGTATTCTTTCTCTATATTTGGATTTTGTCTTTGGGTACAATATGTCTTGGAGTTTTCCTGATTGGGCCTATTTTCACTGGGACCCCAGCAGACTTTTGGATCTTGGTGGCTGTAATCATCAACTTTGAGAAGTTCTCATCAATTTTTTTTAACTTGTGTTTCTTTACCACATTTATCTTCCTGTTCTTTCGAGACATCAGTGATTCTTACTTTGTTCTTTTTGAACTTATCCCATAGTTCTCTGGTAGGGTGTTCATTTCTTCCCAGGTTAATTTAGACCTTCTGCTGCTTTCTAGTGGTTTCCCACTTCTTGTCTTGGACCTCCTCAATCTTCTGTTCAGCTTCTATTATTCTGATGTTCAGAGCTTCTATCGACTTTGTTTTTAATATCATCTACTATGCTCTTAATTTCTGTGATTTCTGACTGAAATCGTTTTCTCATTTCGACTCTCATACTTTCTGGTGCTTTACTGACTACCTGTGCTTTCGCTTCTTTGAACGCATTGAACATGCTCATCATAACTTTACTAAAGACACTGTCTGAGGATTTACTGGTGCTGTTTATGTCTTCAGTGATATAGTGTTTTGTTCATTAAACTTGATGGGTTCCTACATGTTTTCCCATTGGTTTGTTTTCTCGTGTTCTTATGGTCAGGATGAGTTTTTGTAGTAGTTACACCCTACTGCTAGAACACCCCCATCCCCCATGCTCTGGAAGTCTGGAAGATACTAAAAGATAAAACTGGTGACAGCTCTCTGTCTTTTCTGTCCATCCTCACAGAATGACAGGAAGAATAGCTGTGAGCAGATGTAGTTTGTTGAGCTGAGCTATTGCACAACCACATAACTGGACAACAATCCAGGTGCTGTGATGTGGGCCTTTAAAATGATGAAGGTTCAGTGTGGAGGCTACTGGGACTCACTGTGAAGGAGGGGCTCTTCCTTCTGTTGGAATTCTGCCTCCTATTTCAGACAGGTCCAGTGATATCAGCAGGAGACACGTCTCACCCGGGATTGTGGAGTAGCAAGCAGAAGGTTAGAGAAATTTTTGGCCTCTTTTATATCAGTTTAAAATCACTTATCTCTGATATTTCAATAGTAAGTTTTAAGTCTAAGTATTTGAATCCCCCCCCCATTTTCAGTTTGGGATTGCTTTCACTTTCAAAGCAACATGGTGTGAAAACATAGTTAATACAACTTTTATCTTCTTGAGTTTATGGAGACAGATGTTGTGTCCCAACATCTTGGAGAATGTCCCATGTTTATTGGGGAAAAACATTTACTCAAACTTTGGGGTGTCAGATGGGGGTGAAGAACTCTAGAAAAGTCTGCTAGATCCATCCCCTCAATTTCTTCTTTTAAGATCAGTGTTTTCTCAAATTATCTAATGCTTCCTTTTCAGCAGGTCTGACTTTAGGGGAGAGACTCCCCAAACAATAATAGTGAATTTTGTTGAAATATTGAATGCAATCAAAGTGAAAGTAAAGTGAAATTTATTAGTTACACAGCCGGGGGGGGCTACGAGTGGGGGGACTAGGGGTGTGGGGGGGTAGGGGTATGGGGGTGCGGGGTGGAGCTATACTGGGATTCTTAGTGGTGGAATATGAGCACTGGTGAAAGGATGGGTATTCGAGCATTGTATAACTAAGATTTAAACCTGAAAACTTTGTAACTTTCCACATGGTGACTCAATAAAAAAAATTTAAAAATAAGATCAGTGTTTTCTTTTTGAGTATCTTTCTGGTTGATCTATCAGGCAGTGTGATAATGGTGTTGAAATCTACTACTACAGTTTTACTCCTGTCAGAGTCTTTTTTCATGTCTATACAGGTTGCTCTGTATATCTTGATGATTCATCAGTAGGAGAGCTTACCCGCCCGCATTGGCAGAGCCTGGCAAGCTACCGGTGGCGTATTCAATATACCAAAAACAGTAATGATCGGTGTCATTTCCCTGACCCTGAAAGAGCCTCCAATCGTTGGGAAAGATGTAAGGAGAGACTGCTAAAATCTCAGGGCTGGGAGGAATAGAGATGTTACTGGTGCCTGCTTGAGTAAATGGACTAGCAAAGGAATGACAGTGACAGTGACAAGTAAATAAATAAGTATACAAATCTAAGCAAAAAACAATAAGAAGTTTTTGGAGAAAAATAGGCTTAGGTAATACATCCTAAAATAAAGAAAGCCCCAAATTATTATTGTTTGATTAACTTTTGAGCTCTACTCATGGATTCTAACATTAAGTAAGGTAGGATTATTAATCAGTAAATGTTTAAATAATAGAAACCACTTGAGTAGGCTTCCTTGAAGCTCATACTCAGGACATATCTCAAGATTAGAGAAAAGATTTTGTAATTTTCAGACATAAAGAAGAAATTACAGATGATGATGAGTCCAGCAGACTGAACACAATTTAGTTGATAGTCTGCTAAAAGATTGCTATTATGTGTTTTTAAATGACTATTCATAGGCTGGAGAGATAAAACAGTGTGTAGAGTATTTGCCTTGCACATGGCCAACCTAGATTGGTTTCCTGATATCCCATATGGTCCACAGCACTGCTAGGGATAATTCCTGAGTGCAGAGCCAGAATAACTGTTAGATATCACAGGATGTGGCCACAAAACAAAGTTAAACAATTAATAAATGACTGTTCTTTCATTATAGAACTTGGATATAACTAGATTAGCTTCCAAGACTGCTCAGTTTTTTAACAACCATTGTTTCTTAAGAATTTAAAGAAAAATTGAGTTACAGTAGAAATGAAATTAATATAGGAATACTCTAATATTGGATACAATAGCATACACATATACATATATTGGAATTTTTTCATGGAAATATTGAAAAATTGCTAAAGTTATAATAATAAAGAAAGAAAAAGCTTGATAAAGAAGCAGGAGAATCCAAACTGTCACTTATTAATTGTTTAATTTTGTTTTGGGCCACACCCAGTGATGCACAAGAGTTATTTTTGGCTCTGCATTCAGGAATTATCCCTAGCAGTGCTGGAGACCATATGGGATATCAGGAAACCAACCCAGGTTGGTCATGTCCAATGATCTATGTGTTAATGGTTTCATTAATGTGAAATGACTGAAATAAGCAAATATAAGCACCAATATTGTATATTTTTGTGTATGTGAGTTTAAACTAAGAAGGAATTGAGAGGTACTGATAATGAAATAGGAATTTCTTTTAGGTACATAAAAGAGTTAATAAACAATAGTGCTAATAGATGCACAAATGTGAATACAGCAAAACTATGGCAGAAATATAAAATGTCTTAAATATAAGATATGAAATATAAGATATAAAATAAATGTTTTGAAAGATATAGAATAAGAAATATAAATATTCTAAATAATTATTTTATAAATGATTAAAATAACTTACAAAATTTATCTATTTAATTTATTAATTCTTTAATATATATGCTGAGAGAATTTGAAATGAATATAGTAATTAGTAAATATGAAAAAATGTATATATAGCAAATAAAAATCATTGACGATTTCTTTGTTATTTGAACTGTGCATTAACTAAAACTTTTTAAATAAGATAAAAGCAGCGAACGTTGGATTCAGAAGTGTGGCGGCCTGAAGTGGTTGAGAACAGGTTTTTGTCTCACTTCCTTATGAGCAACAGTCACTGTGGAAAGTCTTATCACTTCTGAGTGAGCAACAATAGTAATCAGTCTCGTCCTCAGGCTTGAGCCCAGAGATGGTCAGAGTCGCTGTGTTGCCAGACTTGGAGCCAGAGAAGCGATCAGGGATATCTGTGGGCCGAGAAGTACCATAAACCAAGAGTTTGGGGGCTGTGCCTGGGAGCTGTTGGTACCAGGAGACACCTTTTGTGTAATAGCCAATGTCATTGCTGCTTCCAATACAGGAGATGGTGACCGCTCCTCCCAGAGCCTCAGACACAGAGGAAGGCTGTGTCAGGGCATGTTGGGTCCAGGAACCTGAAAAAAAGGAGGGGGAAATGAGAACCATGCTCTCATGAATTTGAGATATTTCACAGGTGAATCTGGGGAGAGGACATAGAATCAAACTCAAGTCCCCCTCACCCCCACCCCCAGAGATCTCACCTATGGCCTGGGTGAGGAGAGTGAGGAGAAACACAGACCAGGCCATAGTGGAAACGCCCCAAGAACGCTGTCCCCTAACTCCCAACACTGGAACTCGCTCTGCCACCTACTCTTATCCCTTGCTCTGCTTCTGCAGAGGGAAGGGCCTCCATGCAAATATCCTTCCTCACTTAAATCTGTTCACACCCACCTGCTCAAACTTGACCCTGTGATGGTGCAGCTCTAGACTGCAGCTCTCACTTGAAAGATGAAAATGCATCTGCAGGGGTTGCCACAGATTGTACCATGATGAGATTCCCATCCTTCCTGTTGAAGGAGACATGGCCCAGGCATTCCTAGCTCAGGAATCTGGGGCCTCCATTCAGTGCTCTGTGTGAAATGGTGACGATGACAGAGGAGGCAGGAGGACACAATATTACTGTTCTATTTCACAGCCTTCAGGCAAATCTAGGGTTTTTCTGTTTTTCTTCAGACCTCTCTAGTTCTCCTCAACAGTCTGGATTTTCTGTCTTATTTCTATCTAGTGACCTGAACCTGATTGAGGTAGAAATTATTTAGTGATCATATATAATAGAATTTATTGGGGTATAACTCATGGGGAACTCAATATCAGTCACTTTAGCAAAGCTCATATAGGAAAGCAAATTACAGGACTTTATGCAGGTCAGGGAACCACATCAAGATATTTTCCCACGTACAAGCCTTGACTGCCTTCTGGTGGACACATGTCATAGCCCAATTCCAGCAGAGGCATCTGAGTGGGAAATGGAAAATTCCCTGCTATTTCTTCTGCTGCCTTCCTCCAGTCCAAGTTCAATGCAGACCCTTGGTCCACTAATCTATCTAAAATTCATCCTCAGCTGATGAACATCCTCCTACTTGTCCCTAATACATTTCTTTGCTGTTAGTGATCTTGATGTAGTGGTGGGGTGAGGAGTGAGGAAACACAGGAAAGAAAATCATCATAGGAGGAAGTTCAGTTAAGAAATATGAGACAAAATAAAGTCGATTTCCCTTTTCATATTATAAATGGAAGCTATATTTCTTTAAGAGTGGATGTCAACAGGATAAAGAATAATGTACTGGGAACCAGGAAGTCAACTCCAGGTTGGAAGAACTGGGCGAAAGAGACTGGTATCAGCATTGACTTAGGAGCATAAGCTCCAGTGATTCCTTACCAGGTGTAATTTGTGAGTTTCTTTTTCTTCTTGCCCTGTCTGAGCATGCTGTGAATACTTAGTCCCCTTAGATGAGCCCTTTCCTCAAATAGCTTCTCCAATCCCAGAGATGAGCCTGACTCAATGAATTTTCTTACAGAGGAAAGCAATTTGGAGAATAATGTCTTTATGTTAACTGTCTGTAACACAATTAAAATATTCTGTGAGGTGGTACAGCAGACAATATAGATGTGGATACTTTAATGAAACGATTTTGCTTCCATGGTTTATTCATCTTGCCAGTTCCAACAGTACAAAAGAGGTAATAACTTGATGACTCTTGACAGATTTAAATGTGGGTCTCTAAATGAAGTAACAAATAATATTTGGTGGAGTGATAGTTTTGGTTTGTGATTATTATTTCTGTATTTTAAACATTAATATGAATGTTTCTTTTACAAAGTTTATTAATAATATCTATCACTGTATCACTGTCATCCCGTTGTTCATCGATTTACTTGAGTGAGTGCAGTATTGTCTCCATTCGTCCCAGCTCTGAGATTTTAGCAGCCTCTCTTTACTTGACTTTCCCAATGCTGCCATATTGGAGGCTCTTTCAGGGTCAGGGGAATGAGACCCATTATTGTTAGGTTTTTGGCATATCGAATACACTACAAGTAGCTTGCCAGGCTCTGCCGTGCGGGCAGGATACTCTCTGTAGCTTGCCAGGCTCTCCGAGAGGCATCTACATATATTTCCCTCTGTAATTTGTTGCCTACTGTCTGAACCCCATCAGATATGGTGTGGTAATTATGAAAAATGGGTAGGAGTGTCTTATGATGCGTCCAGGAATATGTTTACTCCTCCATGAGGCTCGGCCTGAGTGTGTGAAAAGTGGCCCGGAGCATGGTGGCAGTTGGGTAGTGGGGGTCGGCTGCAGGAAGTGGGTCCCTTGGGACAGAGAGGGCTCTCACCTGCCCCCCTCTGGGGCGCCCTGAGTGAAAACAGCCTGGCGCAGAGTCTGGTGGCAAGGTTATGGGGGCCTCATTTTATGCTCCCTTCCAGGAGAAGCAGCCATGAGTTCTGGAGGGTGGCCGATGAAGAGATTATCTGGCGCCGGCAGGAGGTGGCTTATGAGTGTGACCCCTGGGTTGCTGGATACTGGGGAATGCAGGCAGAGGATCTCTGCTATAACTTAAGAAATTCTTTAAAAAGCACTAAGATAATGAAGTGCAAAGAAGTTTTAAGATAGGGCTTATGAACCCAGGTTAGAGACCACAAATATGGATAAATTTCTCTTGGAATCCCCATGCAGTAGCTTCCGAGGAGAAAAATGTTTCATAGTGTCCAACATTCCTAGCAAAAAACAAGTGGCTAATTTTAATGAGGATCCACTTGGCTTCTCACCTTCTATATATACTTTATAGGGGCAAATTTAGGGCCTTCATTTCATTTTCTAGATATGCCTGATTTTATTTAAAATACCCTAGATTCTTGTGCTTATAGACTCAAACATAAAACATCTAAAGATCCATGAATGAGAAGACAGAAAGAACAAATACCAAAAAAAAAAAAAAACTAATAATGAATCAAACCAAAGCAGCTTAATTAAACATATACAATAGTAAATCCTTAGCACAAAGAAAATCTTTGAGGAAGTCAACATATCTACAATAAATGTTTTGGAAAAATGTGGAATACATCACCCTTGAATTTGAAAACAATTAACTAGTGTTAGCAAATTATTTATTTTCCTACATACATTCAAAAAGCACATCTTTGTTGGTGGTGGTGGGGCCACACCTGGTGATGCTCAGAGGCTACTTCTGGCTCTGTACTTTACCTCTAGCCGTGCTGAAGAGACCAAATGGGATGCCAGAGATCAAACTCAGGTCAACTGGGTGCGAGGCAAACCCCTATGTCTTATACTATCACTGCAGCCCTTTAAATTACCTAAGAAAATAATATTTGTGTAATCATTTTGTAATATTTAAAAGTAAATTTCAAAAAATCAAAAATAGGGGCTGGAGTGATAGCACAGCGGGTAGGGCGTTTGCCTTGCACGCGGCCAACCCGGGTTCGAATCCCAGCATCCCATATGGTCCCCTGAGCACCGCCAGGGGTAATTCCTGAGTGCAGAGCCAGGAGTAACCCCTGTGCATCGCCAGGTGTGACCCAAAAAGCAAAAAAAAAAAAAAAAAAAAAAATCAAAAATAGAGGCCAGAGAGATAGCGCAGTATGGGACACTTGCCTTGTATAAAACCACACACTCCATATGGTCGGTCCTGAGAGTCCCTCCAGGTGCGATCCCTGAGCACAGATTAGCAGTAAGTCCTGAGCAGGTGTAACTCAAATCCTCCCTTTTTTAAAAATTTTTTTTTATTAATGAATCACCGTGAGGTACAGTTACAAACTTAAGAACTTTCATGTTTGCATTTTGTTTACATCCCTCCACCAGTGCCCATTCTCCTCCACCAATGTTCCCAGTATCCCTCCCACCACCCCCACCCAACCCCCACCACCCCAGCCTGCCTCTGCAGCAGGGCATTCCCTTTTGTTCTGTCTCCTGTTGAATGTTGTAGTTTGTAATAGAGGTACTGAGTGACCAGCTTGTTTGGTCTATATTCATTTCTATGTAGAGAACTAGTATTGGCATATTTTATATAATAAGGCTATGAGGAAATATTTCAAGAAACCATATGTTTTTATTTCATTTGTAAAATAATGCCTCCCAATACTTGCTAGTGTATAACAACTGTTTTCAGATTTGGTAAAACTGAGTAAGTTTTACATAACAACAGATACTGAATACCAAAGAAACTTTGCTGTGTCATTTGACTTCAGAACCTTAGCACTCTATACAGCTATTATAGACTTAAGTATTATTGCATATAGTTTTTTAAAAAACCTTTCAAACTCTCCCTTTTAAGGACAAATAAATGGGTCTATGTTAAATTAAACATCCAAAAAAAATTTCTGCTTCTGCATTGCCAAGAAACTATAGCTAAATTAAAAGACTTTCACATTGTTCTATGTATCATTAACATCTCATTATGCAGCTATAGAGCTGAGTTAACATGGACTTGGGACTTAGAGAAGAGATAAGTGGAGGAGTTAGGGACAGATTTATGTACTCTGCACAGGCTCCAATTAACTAGGGGCAACTTGTTTTCATAGCCCTCTGTCAGGAAGTTGGTAGTTCAAGGCTCTTGGTTTTGGGTCAAAAGGTCTTTCTTCAGCTCAATTAAGAGCCCTTTCTCCAAAGACATCAGAACTAAAGTGGCCAACAGATCTGAGCTGAGAATGGAGAATGGGGGTGGAGATGTAGATTGAGGGGGAGCAACACTCTGGTGGAGGGGGTGGTGTTGGAACATTGTATTTATGGAACGCTGTCATTAACAGTACTGTAAACCACAGTGCCAAAAGTCCCTGCTCTTTTGAGCTTTTTATCTCTTTCAAGAGTTTGTAGTAAAAGTTTCCACTGTTTTATCTCTTAACAACAATTTGTATGATTTTCACTGTTATTTAGCATGTGTGATTATCTTTGAAGCAGAAGAACTTTTTTTTTTATAAAAAGTATATTTTAATAGTTTCCTGAACTATAAGCTTTTTGTTTTTTCATAAAGATTTTTCTAGGTGGCACAACATTTCACCCATAGGTGTAAATTTCTGGTATCAAATTAACATTTTGTAAATTTATCCAGACATCCATGATCTAGCTTTGTTAAATTAAAGACAGAGGGGCTGGAGCAATAGCACAGCGAGTAGGTTGTTTGCCTTGCATGCGGGCAACTTGGGTTCGATTCCCAGAATCCCATACGGGACCCTGAGCACCACCAGGAGTAATTCCTGAGTGCAAAACCAGGAGTAACCCCTGAGCATTGACGGGTGTGACCCAAAAAGCAAAAAAAAAAAAAAATTAAAGACAGACATTTCTCTTATTAGACCTGGGGGTTGCAACTCCAAATAGGTCAGGTAGCACAATTAACATATGTAAAACCCTTCCTTTAGGGCAGCTGAAGGACAATGATCTCATTGTGCTAGGAGATCTGCCCAAGGGCAAACCATCTAGGGATCTAGGGGTATATTTCCTTAGTTCATATCTACTTAAAAAGTCATCTTAATTCTACTTTTTAATAATCTTTCTCATCATTTTGTATCTCTTATACACAGATATATAGGTGAAGTAGAGGTTTGGGTGATCGATCATTGAGTGAGTGAAACTCAAACAGGAAAGCTTTGTAAATGTAACGTAGTTCGTAGTGATTAAAAACAAATAATGGCTTGACCCCAGCTAGCTGGCTCTATAAACAGCTGGCTCTGCTTGCTGTTCCATTACTGGCTGGACTCTTTGTGCGTTTCGGAGGGGGAAATTATTGACTCCAGACCCTAACACTAGCTGGGGTCCAAGTGTCTGCCCGATGCAGCGGGCTTCAACAAGGACTCCAAGCACTAGGTTCAGCAAGTTCTTATACTTTCATTTTGGCAAGTAAGCATTCCTCAGCAATCTCTATTACCTATAGAGTACACATCTATTTTGTTGTTGTTGTTTTGACCTACAACATCCAGCCCACCTCCCTGACAGTTACATTCCAGAGACCTAATCGTATTCCAGAGATGTAATCTAAAGCATCTGTTTTTTCTAATTTTTTTGTTCCTGGAAGAAGCCTAGGTCACTCAGAAGGCCACAAAGGCTGTCATGGCAGTTCTCCGGCTATGTGGGTCCTAAAATTGCATCTAAGGCAGACAATTTCAGCCATACTCTCTTTTATATTGCTTATTATGAATAGCATAAGATGTCACAGCTGCGCTATCCTAAAAGTCTAAAATTTTAGGTAATTAGGGTCTGGAGAAATCTCTGCAACGAGCTGCTCAGTTCAGAGATTCTTTTATGTGTCTCTGGATCATGGTCATGAAGGAGCTTGCTGTCACTGAACCCACATACCTGCACTTCTCATTGGGTTCTGGAGTTGGTGGCCTCGGCCCCAGGGGTTTCTAGCAGATAGGTGGAGGGATAATGATTGCCCTGTCTGAGGGACCCTGGTGAAGTCGGCCTGGCTTAAAGTTCTGAGGCATCTCTGCAGCAAGCTGATCCTTTGGAAATTGTTTTGTGTGTCTCTGAATTAGGCCCTTTTTTCTTTTTAATCTTTTCCAGAGAAATAAACTACTGGCATGCGCCCTGCAGAGTGCACCCGCTTGCATACAACACACTGCACCACCAGCCCTAAATGTGGCTTTTAATCTCTTTTGAGATTTATGGGTCTCTGAAATAGGCTAATAAATGAGCTTGTATAGCTGAAATGGAGGTGGTTTGTCAGTGTGGCTCCCACATAGCTAACTTTTGGTCATTTTATTTCTTGGTAAACTTGGTCCTAAGTTGCTGGGGTCTGGCCAAAGGCACAGGGGAAATTTTGGAGTACCAGGAAGTCTAAATGCACCATCAGGCTGCTGATGCACTCACCCTGCAGGTACAAATTGACCTGCTGGTGGTATCATATCCTCTAAAGGATTTTTAAAATTAAATTATAAAACTAAGTGTCCAAATTCAGTTCAACAAGGAAGACACATGGACAAACACACAATTAGGACAGAAATCTTCAAATGAGAGTTGGCCTTTCTTAAAGCCAACTTCAGAGAAACTGACACCAGTATGAACAAAAAATTCAACCATTTCCTCATCTATGAAAATAATCACCAGCCATTCCATGTCCCAATATCGTTAGTAGACTAGTGACTATGAACATTTAATTTCCAGAAAGATATCTTGGGCAATGTAACAGATGTGGGACATCATTGTCCTCCCCACATCCCATGTAGAAGCATAACCTGTTTAGGATCCAAGAGACCCCATAAAACTTAACACACAAACATCCACCAAATCAGTCTCTCACTGACCCCTGCTGGAATCACATGGTCACAACAAATTATCTCCCAAAGCTAGGAGTGCCTAAATTCTTTTTTTTTTTCTTTTTGGGTCACACCTGGTGATGCACAGGGGTTACTCCTGGCTCTGCACTCAGGAATTACCCCTGGCCGTGCTCAGGGGACCATATGGGATGCTAGGATTTGAACCCGGGTCGGCCGCTTGCAAGGCAAACGCCCTACCCGCTGTGCTATCTCTCCAGCCCCTCTTTTTAAATTCATCCAAGCTCATTTGCTTTGCCCCAGATTCCATGTGAATTATCATCTGCTCATCAGGAGGCTCATAGCATCACATGAGGTCAGTTTGGTTTTCCATTGATTGTCTTGCCACAGGGTAAGTGTTCCCAGGAAGCCCTCATCTTGGCACTGAGGAAATGTAAGATGTTGCAGTACTCATAGGAATATGGGACCCAATAATAGGATGAGAAGAAGATCCTTTGACTTCTAAAAATATTAAAAGAAAATATGCCCATGAAAGATATAGAAACTAGAAGGAAGAAAGCAATGTAATCTCAAGTACAGAGGGAATTTTGATGTAAGGGTCTCTAAGAGAAGGGGAAGGGCTCTGGGCTAGAAATAGGGCAGGGCCTGGCATCATCTTGCTGCACACAGCAGTGAATAGTCGCAGTGGGCACCACAACACCGGAGAATTCTCCGGGCCCCATACTGAGCCGATATCACTGGGACGCCCCAGATGGAGCAGGTGCATCTCCCTGCCTCCTCCAGATGGCATCCCGGCGATCATGAGCTCCTACAAGCAAGGCCCTGGTATGCGGGTGTCACAAATAATTCTCCAAACTGCGTTGGAATAGTTTCCTACAGAGATGTCTCTGAAACTGAATTATTTATAATTTAGAATCTCAGAAGCACACCTTTCATGATATGCAAAGCGAGCAATGGATAATTTATTAGCAAAATAAATGATCTAGCATCCGCCCTTGGAAAGTAGGCTTGAATGGTGGTGGGAAAATCCAAGCAAAATATGCCCAAAAGTAGAGGGAGAGTATCTAAACAATTGTCTGCCATAGAGGCACGGTAAGGACTGGGATGTAAGTGGGGGTGGATTATTGGAAATATTGGTGGTGGAAAATTTGCACTGGTGGAGGGATGGGTGTTCAATCATTGTATAGCTGAATCTCAAACATGAAAGTTTTGTAACTGTATGTCACGGTGGCTCAATAAAACATTTTAAAAAATAAAAAAAAGAAAAAGAGGAAAAAGAAGTAGGACAGGGTTTCTAGGGAATTCTCCTGAGACTGTGACTTTAGGGCACAAAGGACACCTACTTTTCATCTCTGTATCCTTAGATAATCTGTTCTCAAAGCTGTAGGAGGCAAGATCTCCATGATCACAGAATGACTGTAGATCATTGTGTGAATTATTCTAGAAGAGAGGGGCTTGGGAATCAGACTAATCAATATTCGAAGGAACTTGTTGACTACAGACTACAAAATCTCCTAGGTAGAATTAGTGTCTTCATTTAGATGATGAAGGCTGCAAATGTGAGCTCAGGCAGGAAAGAATCCATTACAATGGCCTCAATGCTAAAAGTTAAAGGTGTATTTTGATTATGTATCACCTTGTAGATGGAGCTATGTAAATATTCCAGCTTTTGCTCTTAATGGACCTGCTAGTGCTTCTAAATGTACCTGCTAAATAGGGACTCACCTGTGTCAGAAGGAAATATTGTACTGAATACATGGCCATTCTGTCCCATTGCTTGTTGCTGTCAGGTCATTTACCCAGACCACCCAGACAGTCACTATTGATTTTTTTCTTTGTTTCTGTCCCTGATGAATAGAAGTCTAAGGTGTTAATCTGATTGTTTTTATTTGGAATAAATCACCATGACTGTTCCTTGCCAACTGAACATGAAAACAGAAATTTAGGGGCTGGAGCAATAGCACAGCGGGTAGGGCCTTTGCCTTGCATGTGGCCAACCCAGGTTTGATTCCCAGCATCCCATCTGGTCCCCTGAACACCGCCAGCGGTGATTCCTGAGTGCAGAGCCAGGAGTAATCCCTGTGTATCACCAGGTGTGACCCAAAAAGTAAAAAAAAAAAAAAAAAAGAAGAAGAAAGAAATTTCAATGAATATGCATTTCATATTTTTAGATTTGTCATGGGTGAAAATGTGAATTTAGGATAGTCTTGCTCAAGATTTCAAAGTGTCAATTTGCTTCTGGATTGTGATTGGAAACAGCAGAAATTTATGCCAAATTCATTCATTTACTAATTAATTTATCGTTATAAATCGAATTAGAAAAATAAACTACAGTCTTAAAAAGCATTTATTATTTATCCATAACAAGAAGGTTAATGTAACTTCCATATGAATGGCTGAAAATACTGGGATAACTAAGAAAAATTAAGCAGTCTATGTCACAACTTTTATATCATATCAAAGAATAAGTACAGGCAAATGCATTAACACAGGATCTAAACATTTTTCTGGAAAGAGGGTGAGGATCATGATATTGGAAAGAACCAATAGTATATAAGGAGACTCTTTAAGAGGATAAATATATTATGGAATAATAATGTTAATGGTGTATCATTTGAGAACATAAGAAATGATGAGTTATATATTTTTTAATTTTATTTTTATAGTGTTCACAATAATTTATAGCATTCAATATTCCAACATCAATTCCATCACCATTATACCTTTCCAGGACCAATTTTGAATTTTCCCAACTACCACCCACACATGGCCCAGAAACAGGCCCTAAACAATTTATTTTGTATTGCTTGTTGTGAACAATCCACTAAAATTGATCAAAAGATTTTCCCTAGAAGAAAGTGTGTGAAGATTGTTGTATCTCGACCTGGAGCCATTAAGTCCTTTGATAAGAGATTAACTAACATGCTGTTACAGGTTGAGCTGTGTTGCTGTATAATATATGTGTGTGTGTGTGTGTGTGTACATAAAATCAAGATCAGTTGTCTTCTACTTTACACTACAATGTGGTGTGCTGCTCCTGGTATAGCAGTGGTGTAGAGTATGAGATGTTGCATCTTTGCACTCTGGAATTTCTAAAATTTTAAATAAATTGATACAACTGGGCTTAAATTTTTAATTGGATGATGAGTTTAAGGACAAAGACATCTCTGCAGTTTGCTGCTCTCTTCTGAGACTTATTTGTGAGTCTCTGGATCATGTCAATTAATGAGCTTATATGGCACCAGAGGCAGTTCGTGGGTGTGACTGCCAGGCTCCTGGAAGAACAGGAAGATGGGGGGTGGTTACACATCCTGGAGTCCGTTACAGACTGGATATTTGGTCACAAAACCCACATACCTGAGTGTTGCGGAAAATTCACTCGTGGATGTGGTTCATTCCAGCCTGTTAAGATTAGCCAGGAATATGGTAGCTATTAATATCTGATGGTTTTTGGCTGCTAGGGCTTTGTAAGGGTGAGTGAGTCTCTCTAAGTTAAATATCTAAAGTGACTGTAATTGTGGAATCCTATCAAAAAACTTTCAAAATTTATGGGTATATAGACTATCTCATATCATTTATAAATTTATTGTTGTGCATGCACGTATATGCATGCAAATTCAGAGAAAATTAGAAAAACTTGAAAGGAGCTGCATGTTTGAAAAATAGTTACAACTAGAAAAATACAAAAGGATATGGAGAATGTTATGATTCTTAAAAGTTACCATTTTGTAATTCCTTAAGTTCAAAATAATCATCACCGTATCACTTTATCACTGTCATCCCACTGTTCATCGATTTGCTTGAGCGGGTGCCAGTAATGTCTCCATTTGTCCCAGCCCTGAGAATTTGGTTTTTGTTCTATTCTTTTAATGGGGGAGTTTGCTTTTGGATCACACCCAGTGAAGCACAGGGCTTACTCCTGGCTCTGCACTCAGGAATTACTACTGGCAGTGTTCGGGGAACCATGTGGGATGCTGGGAATTGAACCCCGGTCAGCCATGTGCAAGGCAAACACCCTGCCTGCTGTGCTAATCCTCCAGCCCCCCAGCCTTGAGATTTTGGCAGCCTCTCCTTACTCGTCTTTCCCAATGCTGCCATATTGGAGGCGCTTTCAGGATCAGGGGAATGAGCTCCGTGACTGTTACTGTTTTTGGCATATTGAATACTTCACGGGTAGCTTCCAAGCTCTGTTGTGTGGGCAGGATACCCTCGGTAGTTTGCTGGGCTCTCTGAGAGGTAGAGAATCTTTTGGAGCGACCTCTAATTGCTCCAGGAAATACTGCGTCACTCTCTTCCAGGAGCTTTGTTTTATAGTCTCTGGATCTTGGCTGTTGATGAGATTGCATGGCTCTGGGGGCAGTTTGTGGGTGTGACTGCAAAGCTACTGAAAAATGAGGGATCTGGGTAGAGGAGGCCCAGTCCCAATCGAAGCAGGCTTAGAGAGCTCAGCCTAGAAGGCTTGGAGATCTCAGCCAGGGTCACACATACCTGGGTTTCTCTACCTGTTTCTTCATGCATTAGGCTCGTACCAGCATGTGGAGAGTGGCTTTGAGCATGGCTTTGGGTGGGTTCTGGAGGTTTTCGGCTGCCAGGGTTCTGCTTGAGGTGGGGAGGGAAACTAAACCTGCCCCCTTTCCAGGGGCCCAGGAAAAGACAGCCTGGCGTAGGGGTTAGGGGTTCTACAGTAGCAGATCTCCAAGGTGAACAACCTCTGGCATGCATGAAGCGGGGCTGGGGGCGCCTCATGGCTAGACAAGGCATGCTTCCCCTCTCTCACCCCCCAAAAATCTAAATATAGAGGGAAGGAGCATCAGGGAACGCTAAACAGGTTTTTGTCTCACTTCCCTATGAGTGTGAACCACGGTGTGCATGCCACCAGTCCTGTATGAGCCACAGTAATAATCAGCCTCGTCCTCAGGCTTGAGCCCAGAGATGGTCAGGGTTGCTGTGCTGCCAGACTTGGAGGCAGAGAAGCGATCAGGGATCCCTGATGGCCGACTGCTGACATAATATATCAGTATTTTGAGGGTTGTGTTCTCATTCTGCTGGTACCAGGAGACATAATCATATCCCCCAATGTCATTGCTGGTTCCTGTACAGGAGATGGTGACTGTCTGTCCCTGAGTCCCAGACACTGAGAGAGGCTGAGTTAGGACATTCTGGGCCCAGGTCCCTGAAAAAAAGAGCAACAAAACACTGGTGAGTTCAGTCTGGTTCTGGATGAGCCTGAGGAGGGGAGACAAAGGGTGAGCCCAGATGTTCCCAGGGTTCCTTCCCAGAGCCTCACCTGGGCCCTGACTGAGGAGGCTGAGCAGGAGAAGAGCCCAGGTCATGATGGAGATGCCCAGAGTGCTGCCTGCTGACACCCCAACCCTGGGCCTGGCTCTCTACCAGCTCTTATCCCTCCCCTGCCCCAGAGAAGGGAGGGGCCTGCATGCAAAACTGCTTCCTGCACCTGCCTCTACTCAGCCCTCTCTGGCCTGGCCTTGGACTCCAGATGTCCCAGGATTTCTTAATATCAGAGATATCTAGAAAAAAATTCTTCTGACATTATTTTTCTCAGAAGAAATATTTCTCTATACTCATTTACAGAGAATAATAAATGTGCTAAAATCCTTCATGTTCATGATGTCTGTGTCTTACACTGTGCTGGGATGTGACAATGTCTCCATGAACAAATAAGTCTGGGGCACCACTACAGGTTCTCTCAATTGAGAGTTCAGATTACAAGTTATTTTCTAATGTTTGGAAAAGTTAGTTACTATCTCTGAGAAATAAAATCTTGCTCTGGTGATCACTTACTTTTGGGACTACAAAGTACACACTTTTCACTGTTCACTGCCACATTTATTTATGCTGGAATATCTGCAGTATGGAATTCCTCAGGCAGCTTGATCATTGGAACACTCAGCTATCTACCATAGGGATGCTCCAAATCGAGGAAGTCCAAGCAATAAACAGCAATACAGAAAAACACAAGGAATGATATTCCCATTTGTGTCTCACTATGTTGCCTTTGCATTCATGAACTTGTCAGTATCAATTTCTTCTCCTCAACTCTCATTCAATAAGAGTCAAGACAGCAAATTATGTACTGTCTTTTGGCATTTAAAAGATAGCACTGAAGCACTGTCCTCCCATTGTTCATTGATTTGTTCAAGTGGGCACCAGTAACGTCTCCATTGTGAGACTGGTTACTGTTTTTGGCATATTAAATATGCCACGGGTAGCTTGCCAGACTCTGCCGTGAGGGCGGCATACTGTTGGTAGCTTGCTGGAATTTCCAAGATTGATGGAGAAATCAAAACCGGTTCAGTCGTTTGCAAGGCAAATGTTGTGCACCCGTGCTATCACCCAATAGCACCCATTGTGCTATCACTCCAGTCCAATACTATATATTATATAACGAATATAATATATGATGCTATACACAATTCTATATGTTATAATATTAATATGGTTTCAACATTCTTGGGCTTCCTTCAAGTCAGTGAGCCAATAAATATATAGGTCTATGATACATCAATCTCTCTATATAAATGATATGTGAATATAATTCCATCTCTTCAGCCTGTATTGTGATTACCAACATAAAATTACATCTCACCATTATTCCTTCCAAAATCTTGAAAAACATCCTAGTAGTAGCTCACCAGACTGTATGGTAATGTAATGTAAAAGTCAACCAATGTCAAACAAGCATTACTAACAATCTCAACTAACAAAAATTGCACAGAAGGCTTAACTTCTTAGTAAACCCTCAGGCAAGGATTTAATATACCAATGGTGATATACAATTTTCGCAAATTTTCTTGTACAGAAATATTTCTTGACTTTTCCATTCCCCATTTAGTAGTAAAAATCAACATAAAACAAATTATTGTGCGCAAGCTATGGGGGTATGATTGAAGGCTGGTTGGGAAAATTGAGTCAATTTTAGAGAGAAGTGCCAGTGGTGGTGAGATTGGTGTTGGAATATTGGCTGCCTATAACAACAAATATTGGCTGCCTTGTTATCAACTTTGTTAACCACAATATTTAAATAAAATGGATGGGAGAGGGATAGGGAAACTTGGAAAACTACTTTCCATTTCTCATGTTTTGTCTTTTTCTTTTAATTTTTTTTTCAGTTCTGACACTTTCTAATACAAAATGTCTGCCTTGCATGAGTAAGGTCTCAAGTTCAAATCCTGGTGTCACCACATATCATGAACATGATTCTAGAAGCTCTGTTGTTTCAGATTGGCAGATTTTCTGGATCCTGGCACCAGAAAAGATTTTCTGCAATACAACATCCAGGTGATGTGCACAGAAAAACTCTCAGGAACATCCAATGATGAGCAGTACTATAAGACATTAATATTTTCACCCAGAAAAGAGAGCCCCAGGGACCTCCAATGCTGAATGTGTGACCCTGATGAGCAAAACAACTAAAGGTGAAAGCACCACAGTGAATGTGATATAAAGCCTTTGATGTCAACCACAACCACTAAAAAAACTAAGAAGAAAAGGAAATGAGAACTATAAATTCAACAAATTTTAAAAGTCACCCACTTTACTGTCGAGTCAAATAAATATTCACCCAGAGTTTCCTCTTAAGCTCTATTAAACTCAGATACTATTTCTCTACCCTAGGAAGCTGAAAGCCACCAGAACACTCAGAGGAGAGCTACTTGAGTAACTGAAAATGTGGATCATAAAATATTCGTGAGGTAGCTCTGCTACCAAAACCTCAGCACCATAAGAGATTTTTTGCAATACAACTTCCAGGTGGGTGTGAACACCAAAACATACAGCTGTAACCCACGCTGAGCAGTACTAAGAGATATGTGAACCCCTGAAACAGAAAATACTGTTCCAAGGACCACAGTGCTGAGTCTGTGAGCACTAAAATCTGATGTGTGGGCCAGTAGGCAACACAACTAAAAGTGAAAGCACCACTGTTAGTGTGTCTACAATCCTCAGACATAACGCATCCACCATCAGTTAAGCAACAAAGAAGGAAAGGGGAACTATAAGTTCAAAAACATTGTTTAAAAAAAATACCTACTTAAATATCAAGCAAAATAATACATTAAGCATCAGATTCCATTCCAGCTATTGAAAGCTCAGACCAACATTTCTCCATCCTATGCAGCGGAGAGCCCTGAGAACACAAAGAGCACTCAAAATGTGGATCATGAGGGAAACTCTTGCAATTTTAGGAACATCAAAAGTCATGAGCTTCCTGTTTCCCATTTTGTGTCTCTTGGTTCAAGAATACCACTAAGACTAGTACATTCATACATATTTCTTCTAGGAAGAGCAAAAGATAGGCAGCTGTTGGTACATCATACAATTCAGGATAAACCACAGCAGTGAATTTCCACGGCCCAGCTCTTTACCCCCACCTGGAGGCCATATACTGCATAACAAAAATTGATACAAACCACAGTTGGAAAAAGCAAAAATGCGCTGAACATTCTTTCCTCAAATTTCTCTTTTTTCTTTATGTTGGGAAACGTAGAAACTTGGAGGGAAAAGTCTCTATTTTCCCTGGTCCTCAGAATCAAAAAAAAACAAAGTAAATTAAAAGAAAAGAAAAACAGATGATTTCTACACAGTCCCCATTTTATAGTCTTCTGTTTCATTTTTATTTAATTTATTTTTAAAGTTTTATTACAGCAAAGTGCACTTTTAAAAAAAATTTATAAAAAAATTTTATTAGTGAATCACCATGGGGTACAGTTACAAACTTATGAACTTTCATGTTTGTATTTGGTTTACATCCCTCCACCAGTGCCCATTCTCCTCCACCAATGATCCCAGTATCCCTCTCACCATCCCTATCCCAACCCCCACCACCCCATCCTGCCTCTGAGGTAGGGCATTCCCTTTTGTTCTGTCTCCTGTTGGATGTTGTAGTTAGCAATAGAGGTATTGAGTGGCCATTATGTTAGGTCTATAGTCTACTTTTGGTACGTAGCTCTGAATCCAAGTGGGTCCTCCCAACATTCTCTACTAGGTGCTCCCTTCTCTATCTCTGCTGCCTTTTCCCACAGCATATGAGTACAGTTTTCAAGCTGTGTGGCAGACCTCCTGGTTCTTATCTCTACTACTCTTGGGTGTTAATGTCCCATTCTGCTACTTTATATTCCACAGATGAGTGCGATCTTTCTATGTCTGTCTCTTTCTGTCTGACTCAATTCACTCAACATGATACTTTACATGTTGATCCACTTATATGCAAATTTCATGACTTCATCTTTTCTAACAGCTGCACAGTATTCCATTGTGTAGATGTACCAAAGTTTCTTTAACCATTCATCTGTTTTTGGGCACCCTGTTTTTTTTCCCAGATTTTGGCTATTGTAAACAGTGCTGCAATGAACATACAAATGCAGATGTCATTTCTGCTATACCTTTTTGCCTCTTCAGGATATATTCCCAGCAGTGGTATTTCTGGGTCAAATAGGAGCTCAATTTCTAATTTTTTGAGAATCATCCATATTGTTTTCCAAAAGAGCTGAACAAGTCGGCATTCCCACTAGCAGTGAAGGAGAGTCCTTTTCTCCCCATATCCACACAAACACCGGTTGGTTTTGTTCTTTTGGATGTGGACCAGTCTCTGTGGTGTGAGATGATATCTCATTGTTGTTTTGATCTGCATCTCCCTGATGATTAGTGATGTCGAGCATCTTCTTGTGGAGTTCAACCAGTGCCTTGTATATATCAGATGGGTATTGGGTAAATATCCTTTCCCATTCTGTAGAATGTCTTTGTACTTTAGTCACTGTTTCTTTTGAGGTGCAGAAGCTTCTTAGTTTAAGATAGTCCTGTTTGTTTATCTCTGTTTTCACTTGCTTGGCCAGTGGCATGTCATCTTTGAAGATACAGTGGGCTTCAATGTCATGGAGGGTTTTGCCAACCTTCTCTTCAATGTACCTTAGGGATTCTGGTCTGATGTTGAGGTCTTTAATCCATTTTGATCTGACTTTTGTACATGGTGATAGGTGGAGATCTTAGCCCATTTTTGTGCATGTAGCTGTCCAGTTTTGCCAGCACAATTTGATAAAAATGCTTTTCTTGCTCCCCTTCACATTTCTTGCTCTCTTATCAAATATTAGATGATCATGTATGGTGGGAGCAGGGGGTTCAGAATATTCAACTCTGTTCCATTGGTCTGCGGTTCTGCCTTTTTTCCAGTACCATGCTGTTTTAATTACTACCGCTTTGTAGTAGAGTTTGAAGTTGGGGAGGTTGATTCCTCCCCTTTTCCCCAAGAATTGTTTTAGCTATTTTTTTGTTATTTATTGTTCCATATGAATTTTAGGAGTGCTTGCTCCATTTCTTTGAAGAATGTCAAGGGTATTCCTATAGGGATCGCATTGAATTTGTACAGTGCTTTAGGGAGTATTGCCATTTTGACAATTTTAATTCTTCCAATTCATGAAAAGTATCACTTGTATCACTTGTCATCCCGTTGATCTTCTATTTGCTCAAGCGGGCGCCAGTTATGTCTCCATTTTTCCCTGTCACGAGCTAGTGCAGTCCAGTGATATCTGCTTGCTCCAGGAACAGGAAGAGCCTCAAATCGTTCATTCAGGGATTTGATGAAGAAATCTAACCATCTGGTTGGTGGGCGGCCTTGAGGTCTTCTGACGTCCGGTGGAATCCAGTCGGTAACAACTCTAGTCCAGCAGTCGTCTCTGAATTGCATTACATGACCAGCCCATCTGATACAGCAGCGTTAATGAAAAGTGCCCAATTAAAATATAAGCATACAGTGACAACGTCTGTCATCTTGACTCACTCACCAGCCTTGCTCTTCAGATTCACAACCTAAACCTCTCAGGAAATGCAAGTCAAGCAGCTGAAATTCATAGACACACTGGTCTCCCGTGCTTAAAATCCAGGGTGCCCTGAGGATGGGGGAAGGCCATGTTCCCCGCTACCGAAGCTATTGCAGTCGCACCACTCGACAGTGTTGCTGCTATGTGGGCTACTTAGGACCTAACTTCATGGCTTCACTAAGGTTTTCTGCAGATTCATGCCAGTTCTACAGATCCTGAAATTTCTGGACCTCCAAATTCGACAACACTTAGTCGTGTCCACATTTCAAACTTTCAGTTTCCTTCTGGATAGTCCTATTCAAGATTTCAAAGTGTCTATTTGCTTGTGTGTTGTGAATGAAAACATCAGAAATTGGTGCTAAATTTTATTCATTGATTAATTTATCAAGTGACGAATTATAGTCATAGAGGGAATTATTATTTATCTATAACAAGGGATTTTTGTAAGTTTCTGGATGTACGAACAAGAAAATATTGAGATCACTGCTGGAGTGATAGCGTAGCAGGTAGGGCATTCGCCTTGCATTCGGTCGACCTGGGTTCAATTCCTCTGCCCCTCTTGGAGAGCCTGGCAAGCTACTGAGAGTATCTCACCCACGGGGCAGAGTCTGGCAAGCTACCTGTGGCATATTCAATATGCCAGAAACAGTAACAACAAGTCTCAAAATGGAGGCATTACTGGTGCCCGCTTGTGCAAACCGATGAGCAAGGGGATGACAGTGACAGTGACATATATATAAGAAAAATTAACTAATACTCTATATGAAGCCCTAACAGGAATATATGAACTCCTAACAAGGCAAATGTGTTGACATGGACTGTAAATTTTTTTATGTAGAGAGTTGAGGGGGGAGAAATATTGGAAAGAACTGATGGTATATAGGAGGTTTCTTTAAGAGGAGAAATATATTATGGAATAAAAATGTTAATGGATGTATCAAGGTGAGACTCTAAGAACACATGTCTTAGAGGACTGAAATTATGGGATTCCAATTCTATCAAAAAACTTTCCAACTCTATAGTTTATGACTTATCATTAACAGTCTATGACTGTATATTTGTGCATGCCTGCATACCATACAAATTCAGAGAAAATTAGAACCAAATATAAAGAGCAGAAAATATACTAAATACGATAGTATTTGGAGTATGTCATAATTTTTTTTAAAAAAGTCCTGTTTGTAATAATTTAATTTCAAAATAAATATTAAAACAAATAAAAATCAAAGTTCAGAAGGAAAAGAGCATGGGAAAACTCAGAGCAGGTTTTTGTCTCACTTCCCTATGCGAAGTGAACCACTGTGCATGTGCCATCTCTACTGAGTGAGCAACAGTAGTAATCAGCCTCGTCCTCAGGCCTGAGCCCAGAGATGGTCAGGGTCGCTGTGTTGCCAGACTTGGAGCCAGAGAAGCGATCAGGGATCCCTGATGGCCTATTTTTGACATAATAAATCAGTATTTTGAGGGCTGTGCTCTGGTGCTGCTGGTACCAGGAGACATCATTAGATATCCCAATGTCATCACTGGTCCCTGCACAGGAGATGGTGACTCTCTGTCCCTGAGTCCCAGACACTGAGGGAAGCTGAGTCAGGACATTCTGGGCCTGGGTCCCTGAAAAAAAGACAAAATAAAAGACTGGTGAGTTCAGTCTGATTGTGGATGAACCTGAGGAGGGAAGACAAGGGGTGAGCCCAGGTGTTCCCAGGATCTCTTCCCTGAGCCTCACCTGGGCCCTGAGTGAGGAGGCCGAGCAGAAGAAGAGCCCAGGTCATGATGGAGATGCACAGAGTGCTGCCTGCTGACACCCCAACCCTGGGCCTGGCTCTCTGCCAGCTCTTATCCCTGCCCCAGAGAAGGGAGGGGCCTGCATGCAAAGCTGCTTCCTGCACCTGCCTCTGCTCACCCCTCTCTGGCCTGGCCTTGGACTCCTGATGTCTCAGGATTTCTTGACAGCAGACTTATAAGAAAATAATTTCTTCTGATAATATTTTTCTCAGAATTAAGGAATATTTTTACCTGAGTTGCGGAGGAGAATGAAATGCTGAAACCCCACATGTTCAAGACCTCCTAGTCTTCCAAGTCTGCTTTAAAGTAAATCTGTCTCTGTGATAACTCAGGACTCAGCTAGTCTTGAAAGTGTCCCGTGCTCAAAACCTGCCCTTATTTCAGGTTCTCTTTCCTGTGAGGTAATTTTATTCTACCATTGGTTAAAGATTCTGCTCTGGGCTTTTAGTTGCTGGCGGGGACTCCAGATATGCTCTGCTCACTGCCTCAAACCATATTTGTTTGTGCTGAAATATATGCTCTGGGGAATTTCTGAGACAGCTTGGTTACTCTTAGCATACTCACCCACCACAGAGGTGTTCAGACAGTAGGGAACCCTAATAATAAATGTGGAGTGATAATCTTAGGTCTGAGTTGGGGTCCCTCATCTCTCCCCCTTTGCATTTTCATCTTATAATTCTCTTCTCTATAACTCTGATTCACCTATAGTCAAGACAATGAATTATATATCATATAGTATGCTTTGATTCTGCCCTCATACTGCTTTTGGCAGAGAGTCTCTTGCCCGCATGCCTGGCTATCTTCCCCGGGGCCCCTTGGAGGGGATGGGCTCCAGCTTCCCTCCATGCCCCGAGCAGAGCTCCCGGCCGCCAAAGACCACCGGAACCTAGCCACAGCCATGCTCAAGGCCCCTCTCCACACGTTCGAACAGGCCTCACACATGAAGGTACGGGCAAGGAACCCAAGTGTGTGTAATCCCATCAACGGCCAACATCCAGAGACTTAAAAGCAAGCTCCCAGAAGCGTGGGGCCTCAAAGTATCTTGTAGCCTACTTCTCTCTCTGGGAGGAACTGGCAAGCTTCTGAGAGTTTCCTGCCCACATGGGACAGCCTTGCAAGCTTCCCATGGTGTATTCATTTGCTAAAGCCAGTAACAAGCTGGATCTCATTCCCCTGACCCTGAAAGAGCCTCCAGTATGATATTGTTTGGAGGACCAAGTCGAGAGAGACTTCTAAGATCTCTGGGAAAGGACGAATGGAGAGGTTACTGAGCCCGCTCGAGAAATCGATGATTAACGGGATTTCGTGATCGTGATAGTATGCTTTGTATGGAAAGAGTAATGTGAAGTTGAGACAATGATAAGAGTGTGCAAATTATGTTGCTTTTCATGTATACAATGTGGTATTTCTTATAAATTTACATTATCGAAAACCTCATTCCATGTTATTCTGTATATGTTATTCTATACATTTTATACATGTCTCTACATACATTAGGCCACATATGAATTGCTTGATGTTCTGGGGCTTCCTTTAGATCAGTGAATTCATGGGATTTCACTGTCACTGTCACTGTCATCCTGTTGCTCATCGATTTGCTTGAGCGGGCACCAGTAACATCTCCATTTTGTGACTTGTTGATACTGTTTTTGGCATATCGAATACACCATGGGTAGCTTGCCAGGCTCTGCCATGCAGGCAAGATACTCTTGGTAGCTTGCTGGGCTCTCCGAGAGGAGTGGAGGAATCGAACCCGGGTCAGACACATGCAAGGCAAATGCCCTGCCGCTGTGCTATCGCTCCAGCCCTAATTCATGGGTATATGACACACAAATATCTATTAAAAAAAAGTTATATAAATATAAATCCTTTCTTCCGGAAGACTGATGTAAAACTGTACCTCCTTTTAATTACATTCAAAAGTTTATAAAAACTCTCTTCCAATTTGCATGCTTTCTAATATATATACGTCTAAAGTTGAGTTTTGGGTTTGTGGCCTACGTCACTGATAAAAATTTCTGTCTCACAGTGGTTAAGTTTCAAGTTTAATTCCTGTGCCACCATATGCGCTGAGCATAATGCTCCAAGCTCTGAGTGTGTGAGTACTTATCTCTGATGTGTGGCCCCAGTGAACATCATGAGTAAATGTGAAAACACAGTGTGTCTTCAACCCTATGCTTCACACAACCACAACAACAGCAACAAAGAAGAAAAGAAGGGTGAAATATAATTCAAAAAATCTAACCCAAAAAATCCACCAAAATGTCAATTTAACTAATATATTCAGCGTCAAATTCCACTAAGCTAGAATGAGCTCTGAACACCATTTTCTCACCCAGATAGTGCAGTAAACCCTGAGAACACACAAAGAACAGCTTTTAGTAACTAAAATGTGGATCATAGAAGACTCATGAGAGAAACTCTTGCTTCTAAAGTAACATCAAAAACTGAACTTCCTGTTTTCCAGTCAATGCTTCAGAACTCAAGAAAACCCATCAATTTAGTGAGCCCACCCATAGTTCTTTCTGGCAGAGGTGAAGGAGAGGGAGCTCTTGGTACTTCATACAGTTCCAGGTAAACCACAGCAATGATTTTCCCGGAATCCTGATCTTGTCTTTGCCCTGAGGGCCACATTTTGCATTAGCAAAACCAGTGGAAAAGTACATCGAGCTGAAAATACTCTGTCCCTCTCAGTTTCTCCTTATGTTTTAAACCACTTCATTATTTTCTACTATCCTCCTAGCTTCTGTCCCTTTTTCTCATATCTGTAAAAGGCAAAATAGACTTTATTGAAAAGAAGAGACCAACCCAATGATTTCTACAGTGTCCACTTTAAGTATAGGCATACAGAAAATATTTTTGAAATGGACCAAAAATATGGCATAAAATATTAATCAAAGAAGCTATAGTTATATAATATAAAAATGTAATATACCAAATCAAAAATCACCAGCATAAAAGATACATATATATAGTTAGATAGATAGCTAGATAGATGAGGTTAAAATTATCAGAAAATACATCCTCCCAAAGGAATACCCACCAAACATGATAGTAATTAAGTAAAATTACTTACTCAAGAGTAATTAAGAAAAACTAAAATAATTGAAATTCTAGATAAAGTAGCCCAAACTGGGATCGCTACAGAGGGTCTTACTATAAGGCCGCATACTCCTGGTAGTTTGCAATTGTACTGCACCTCCGATTATAAGGAGCAGAGCAGGAGTGATATCCCACAAAAGAAGAAGATCCTTTCTTGTTTAGAGACATTACAATTGTAGTTCCCTGAAAAGGCTGTGAGGTTCGTTTCTCTAATCTAAGTGATTAGGAAATGAGAAGGTTTAATCAAGCTGGGAAATATTTCCTTTTATAAACTATTGTCCATCAACAGTTCTTGTAGCTAAGAACTAGATGGGGCCAAATGTAAAGGGAGGTAAATTAAGAAGATTAAACCCTTTCTCATACTTTTTTCTCAGTTTTTTCATAGTGAAGCATTTCAAGTCCCCCAAGTAGATAATTATTAAATATACTTGTTCTTCCAGCTGTGAAAGAGAAGGTGATTATGGTTCTTAAAATGAAAATTTGGGACCAACACACCCAGATGTGTAAGAAGAACATAGACTGGGTTCCCAGGATGGATATCTGTGACCAATCATTGATCTATTGTGAGGGAAGGCTACTTGAATGAATAGAATCTCTCATAATCCTTTATATTTTACCTAATCATATTCAGTAAAAGCTGGTTTCTTGAGTTCTTTGTCTCACTATATCAGTTGTCCTTGTGTCATTTACTAATAGTTTTAGAGACAGAGATTGAAAACACTTAAAAACAGAGAAGGGACATGCCTTTCCTTCCAGTGTTCCATTAAGTGTGTCTCAAAAGTTCCCATTAGGACATCAGTACACCAGGGTAAATCCCACAAACTCCTCCCCACATACCCCTAGATCTGCCCCACTCTATCTCTTGCTTGACTAAGATTGCTAATATCAAGTTATCAAAGAAAGCAAGCAATATTGCTCCCTTTTTCTCTGATACTCCCAATTCAGTAACTGGCCTGAGATACTTCTTTTTTTTGTTTTCTGTTTGGGTCACATTTGGCAATGCTCAGGGCTTACCCCTGGCTCTGCACTCAGGAGTCACTCCTGGCAGTGCTGGGGGAACCATATGGGATACCAAGGATTGCACCTGGGTCAGCCGTGTGCAAGGCAAACACCCTACCCACTGTACTATCCCTCCTGCCCCTGAGACACTTTTTATCTATCCTGCTTTTCTTTACCCAGTTTTCATTTAGACTGAAAGCATCATTTGAAATCAATTTGTTTTTCCCAGGACTGTCTCCTCACAGCATATTTGTTCCCAGGAAGACCTCATTGCAAGGCTGGAAAATGTTATTTGTTTAAAATTTTAAAAAAAACCACCTGTAGGAATATTGGATCCAATAACAGGATGGGGAAAAGATACACTGATTTCTAAAATTATCAAAAGGATAGATACCCATGGAAGACATAGACTAGAGCAGGAAGAAAACCATACAATAGAAAATACAAATATCTATGTTCTGTCTGTAGAAGGGGATGATGTTCTGGATTGGAATAAGACCCCTTTACTAGGGATGTCCCTATACCTGTTTCTATTGCTAACAAGCAACACCTGGCTTTCATCTCTGTGACTCCTGTACAGCATCCTTAGACAATCTCTACTCAAAGCTGTCAGAGGCAAGATTCCATGATCCCAGAAAGACTATAGACCAGGTGTGAGTTTTTCAAGAAGAGACAGGTTTGAATCCCAAACAATTAGACTAATCAATGTCTGAAGAATTCATCCACCTATCAAAATCTTCAAGGTAGGGGTAATACCCTGGGTAAAAACATGTTTACCTTAGTTTAGATGATGAAGGCTGCAAATGTGAGCCCAGATAGGACAGAATATATTACCATAACACATAACTATACCATAATATTATAATTTAAAGGTGATTTCTGATTATTTATCACCCTATGGACACAACTGTATAATCTGCAGGTGGATAGGGGAGGTCCCGACGGCTCTCCCCATCGCCATCGGGTTGTGTGGTCCTGGGCCACTCCCCCAGCCAGGGCACAGATGGAGGAGGAAACGAGGGCCAAGCTGATTGATTGATCAGTTGCCATTTGTTCCATTCTCCCCACGCTCCTGGTACAGTCTCTCTGAGCTCCCCATTCTAGCCTCACACTGCCCCTCATTCTCGTCTCCTCTCGTCTCTCCCGCTTGTCTCCACGCTCCATCTTGCTCCCTGTTCTCTCTCCCAACTCCTCCTCTCTTCTCTTATCTCTCTCCAGCTCTTTCGCACTGGGAGTAGATGCTATGCCCAGCAGTCCAGCAGAAAAATCAACATAAGAAAGCCCTTCCTTTGCTCACGGGCAAAATACCACTTAAGGTGTTTTTCTGCTTTCCTCAGTCCAATAACTTAATTAACAGCTTAATTAACATCTTAATTCTACTTCCTAATATTAGTTATTTTTGTATGGACACAGTAAGAGATATATTGATGCCTGTAGGATGGCTCTCCTGGGAACATCTTGCCACAGACTCAGACTACAGTGCTCAGGCCAGATTAATCATTCCTAACCCTAGCAGTGTCTGAATCTAGTTATTACTTTTTGGATCATGACAGAGTTTGCCCATGACCATGCTCTTAACTAATAGTTAAGAATTAGGCACTTTGGCCAGGCCCATCTCCATGCCAGGGTAGCACATAACTACTCACTGCTTGCCCTGGGTCCATGCAGTCCCTCTTCAGGACCCTGCTTTGGGGGTGCTAGGAACTAAGGACAACTGAGGCTTAAGTCAAGGGAACAGATGCCCAGGAGGTAAATATCATTGAGAGTCCATTAACTCCCATATTACAAAAGCATAGCATTAACTGCCTTCTTACATCCATACGAAAAGGACATTGCTCTGAATTAACTATGCAAAGGACTTAAGGAAAAGAGAAAAACAATATCTACAAGTTAAAATAAAATGGCATGAATGCACTAAAAATGAAATATATACAAGTTAACAGAGCACAAAGAAAGAAGTTACAAATAAACACAGAGGACTGGGAGCACTGTGATGGGAGTAACCCAATAAGCCTAAACTCCCTGCGGCAAGGCAGAAAGGACAAACCAATGTTATCCTACACACAACTATGAAAATACTCCAGTCTTTGTTCTTAATATATTTGCTAGTGCTTCCTAGTGTACCTGCTAAACAGGGACTCACCTGTGTCAGAAGGGGATATTGTACTCAATAAATGGCCATTCTGTCCCGTTGCTTGTTGCTGTCAGGCTAGCTGCAAGTGCTCAGGGGGAACTCCTGGCTCTGAACTCATAAATCACTTCTGCTGGGCTAAGAGGACCATAGGGAATGCCAGGGATTATACTTGGGTTGACTATAGGCAAGTGCCTTTCTTACTATACTATCTCTATGCCCCTGCCCCCAATAATATTTTCTTTATTTAGAGGCCTGAGCATTAGTACAGTGGGTAGGACATTTGTCTTGCATTTAGCAGGTTTGGGTTGATCCCTATGTACCCCATTTGGTGTGCTATACTGCATATCTATGGTAGGTGATACATTGAAATAGTAATGAGGGAAAGTAAGAAGTCAAGTGGGAAAGAATGAAAGAGAGTCTGCACAGGCTTGATTATATATATTTTGAGTAAACTGTGTGACAATTCTTAATATGTCATATTATCTAAACCTCATTCTTTCTTCCCTCTATACATTTTCTAGGCCAGGGGTGAGTTTTTCAATGTTCTTGGATTTTTCTTATATGTTGCTTCATTCAAAGTTATATAAGATAACAATATCTCGAAATAAATCATACATGCACATAAATTTTCCCTCCAAGATCCCGGATACTGAGGTCACAGAATAAATATTAAATTATGCCTTCCATTTTGTGCTCTCTAAAACCTTGTAAAATGATCTTTATTTGATTATTACCATTAAAACTGTGTTATGTGTTGATGCATCTCAGTGGTTTAGAACAGCTGCCTTGCGGGAGTAAGTTTGCAAGTTCAATTCCTGGTGCCACTACATGCACTGAGCATGACTCTGAAGCTCTGTTTCCAATTGGCAGCCCTATATCTGGAACCCCAGAGTCACAAGCAGTTTCTTACTATGCCAGAGTGAGTTGTGTGTGTGATCATCTAAGCAAAAGTGTGCTGCTGTTGGGGGCTCTAGTGTAGAGTTGGCGAGCACTGTAAGCTCTTGTGCAGTCCCAGTGAACATCACACCTAACTGTGAAAGTAGCACAGATAGTACTTCTATGAACCTATATAGTAAAACCACTACCCTCACAACAACTGTGAAGAAAGGAAGGAAGGGGGGAAATCAAAATGAAAGCCTAGGCCCCCAAAATGACTTAAATGGCAACTTACATGCTGTCATCATTGTCAGGTTTTATGGAAGCTAAAATATGCTCAGAACACCACTCACCCCTTGATTGCTGCTTGTGATCACTGTAACCTGGGTACCATTGTTTGAGTGACTACAATGTTGTATGATAGGAAGCTCATGAAGGAAACACCTGTTTTTGAAACAGAATTAAACAACCGTGATCCTCCTGTTTTTCTGTCAGTATGCTAAGACACAGTAAAACACAGCAGGAGTGCATCCTTACTTCCTGCTAGGAAACGTTTCGCAGCTCTTGGGGCTTCTTCATGAATTCATAGTCAAGGACAGCAATGATCTAGCCTGAAATTAAGCCCTCACTGCGCCCCAATGGCCGCATAAGGCATAACAAAATCCACTGAGACAATGGTGTTGAGCTGACTACTCCTTTCTTTTCTCCTGTTAGTTGCCTCCTTCCTTCCAGGCTTCTAATAGTCCCTTTTCTCTCTAGTACCCTCCTAACTCCTTTTCCTTGTCATTCAGGTTATTGAATGGACAAACTAAACCCAAAGGAGAAACTAGATCAAACACCTGTTTAAAATGTAGGCACATAGAAATACCTCTGAAACAGACTTTAAAAATAAGAAAAACATGAATCAAAAGAAGATTTACTGGATACAATATACAAATCAAACCCACCAATTTGGAAAATTACAGGCTAAAGAAACATATGTCTAGCTATGGCAGGGGTCAAATCATCAGAAAATAAACACTACTAAATGTATACACACCTGTCACTGTCACTGTCATCCCATTGCTCATCGATTTGTTCGAACGGGCACCAGTAATGTCTCTCATTGAGATACTTATTGTTACTGTTTTTGGCATATCCAATACCGCCACGGGTAGCTTGCCAGGCTCTGCCGTGTGGGTGCAATACTCTTGGTAGCTTGCCGGGCTCTCCTAGAGGGGCGGAGGAATCAAACTTGGGTCGGCTGTCTGAAAGGTGACCGCCCAACCGCTGTACTATCGCTCCAGCCCATATACACACCTAACAAGACAATTTCAAGAATTAAGTGAAAACTAACAGAACTGAAGTGAGAAATAGACAAACTTAAAAATATACTTCAAGACCCCTTCATTTTAATAACAAACAGTGATAGCACAAGTATACAGAAAATAATGTAGGAAATGGAAATTTTCTATTTTATTGAAGTAACATGATTTAAAATACTATTAATGTTACTCTCGATACTATTAATGATACTATTAATGAACTCCTTAAATGTCAATGAAAAGTTTAGATGCTACCATATTCCAAATCAACCTGGCATTTCTAGGAAACTTTATGCAAAAAGACATAGCAAATGCATTCTTTTAGCATTTTCCAAGGAATGTTTACTAAATACGAACAGATGTTGAATCATAACGTAAATATAAGCAAATCTGAGATATGATAGTCACAGAAAATATGATGTCAGATCCTTATGGAACTAGAAAACAATGGAGAAACATACTCATAAGTATTCCAGATACTTATGGCTTGAGTTAAATTGTGTCTCCAAAATGAATGTGTTAAATTACTAAGCCCCAGTTCCCCTAGATGTGACCTTGCAGGAAGGTTAAAGAAATGCAGACAAGGAGGAAGAGAGAATGCTGTGTGAGGTTCAAATTTTATTGAGGAAAACGTAGTCAGAATTCTTCTTGGCTTTAAATATAGACATATCTACAATGGCTCAATGCCACTGGTTAGGCAAACAGAAATAAAAATAAACAAATGGAAGAACATCAAATTAAGAAGCTTCTGCACCACGAAAGAAATGATGAATGGAATAAAAGACACCCACACACTATGAGAAATTATTTTCCCACCATTCATCTGACAAAGGGTAAATATCCAAGATATATAAAGGAATCATATAATTACAACAAAACAACCTCATCAAAAAAAATGGGGAGCTGATTGGGAACTTGCTTAAAGAAAGCATACAGATTGCCATTTCCTACCAATATTACAGTTTTAAAGTTTCAAAATAAACTTTTGATAGATAAACAGACAAATGATTAGAGCAGACTCATTCAAACAGGAGCATGGGCTTTCTTAGTAATAAACACAGAAAGAGCCCTACTATCAACAAAAATTTATACGTTTTTCTCTTCTAGTTCCAGATTGACTTGTGGTTCAGTCCCACTTGGGTTAATTCTGAGGTTGCCTTAAAGGTGTGCTTGGATAACTTGAGGCGGGTTGGAGTATATCTATTAGCAGCACAGCTTACTTTGACATTTTAGTTTTCTCTTTTCCCTTCATCTCCAATGTCTCTGTATTGAAAATTCTAAAATCAAACTCAATCCAGTTAGAAATGAGAGGCATTTGGCTATCCCCGTTTAGAGTTCCCTTCTGTGTCTGTGTAACTCTAAGACATGAAATGTCAAAACCAGTATGACTCCTTGTGTTCTCTGGTTCTAAAGTAGTGCAAACATCATTGGAAACAAAGGGACTATGGGCAATAATTACCAGCTGAGGAAAGTCATTCTCATTCTTTAGAATTTCTCCATGTCTTCTTTAGGGTAGGATAAACCTGAGGATGTTCTAGAACTGAAATTAGGCCTCTAGCATGTAAAGCATATGTTCCAGCCCTTTGAGCCATATTCCTTGCCCTCATGCCTGGGTTACCCAGAGGGTTCACCAAGACTTGGAGCAGTCAGAATTATTGGACTTCTGAATCTTTGTACATATATACATTCTAAAGACTCAGAAATATGCCCCAATAGTTCTACCCCGTCAATAATGTCTGTTGAATGAATCAAGGGAAGGTGTCAGGTGGAAAAGCTGATCCACTTATTTTTTCTAATGTAATTCAGAAAAGGGGGTGGAGGTAACAGGAAAATATGATCCAAAATGCATTCAGAAATATTAGAAAATAAAAAGCACATTTGGATATGACAGGAAAACCTACAGATAGAAATATGTTTCAGTGCAGTATTCTCTAAGTTGCATAATAAATGCTACACTTGGCGTCCCCTTTTACTTTCTCCTCTGTCTATTTAGTCAACCTAGGGCTCAGAGGAGAGAAGGGTAGCAGGGCCTAAAGTTTCCCCACCTCATAACTTCCTGCAACATATGATTCTGGCTGCAGAGAAGGCTGAAAACTTACTATCCCCGAGATTAATGAGTAGGGCATGAAAGAATACAAATCCATCAGTTCCTTTCATAAGGAAAAAAAGTAGAAACGTTAACTGGGCTCCCTCTTAAGTGCTCCCTGGGTGAATGCCTGCACCAAATCTCATCATTCTTTTCAGTGACCTGAGATTTGGTCTAAGATTGAGTCTGTTGACTGTTCTGTGCATGCAAGGACTCGGAGGAGGACAAAATAGAAAGGAAATTTGAGGATTGGATTCTTTGACATTTATTTTTAAGATATTGCATACTGACTCATTTTGAGTTCCAACTATGGCATAGCCTTAGATGCTTTTGCTGTGAAAGAAAAGATACTTCTTGCCAGAGGAGGAATCCAGGCACCAACACACTTAGTTGTGTTGGAAGGAGGAACTGGAGGAAGGAGATCCCAGGATGGAAACCATTTGTCTCCTCACTGAATACAGACCCACAGGTACCCAATGTTCTCTCTTATTCTCTCTCAAATTTTCTTGGTCTTCTTCAGTTAAAATTTGTTCTCCTGTGTCTCCAGTCACACTAACTCCAGTGGGGTCATTAAATGACATCCTAGAATGAGATACTAGAAAAACATGAAACCAACACAGGATATCTCCTTACTCCTCACATCCCACTTAGGAGAGTCTCAGAAGAAACTCGTATTAGGGCTTCAAAGACAAGATAAACCACACAAATCCCCTCTCTTCATCAGGCCCTCACCGGCCCTTGCTTGCCTCAAATAATAACAAATCACTGGAGAAATCAAATAAATGATAGCAAGAAATAACTACTTAGCTCCTTTGTCCTCTTGCCCTCCCCAGATCAGTAAAAAGTCTCTAGAACCTTCAATACATTCTTCTTGGTTTACTTTTCCCCATGTTCCTACAGAATTAATGTGCCATATGCATATCATATGGCACATGTCATCACCTCAGAACAATTGTTCCAGCACAGCCATGTCACAGGTAAGTTTTCCGAAGGAGACCCTCACCCAAAGACTAAGATTAGACGTTAAAAACAAATCCCTGGAAAAATACAGGATCTGATCATGGAATTGTGAGAGGATCCACTGACTTCCAATAATATTAACAGAGATTATGTCCATGAAAAACATATAACACATTTGGAAGATGAAAGTGCAATTGAAAGTATTGTTGGGGGTCTCAGCAGCCAGCCTGAGCCCCTGGCCAAATCCCCTGCCCCTAGAAACAGGAGCAGGCTCTATTCACAGGGGCCCAGGGCCCTGTGCCAGCACACCACCCAGAAAGGCACTCTGGTTGAGGAGATAATGGGATGAGGGACCTGACAGTCATCACTTGCCTGAGCTAACACACCCGGCCTTGAGAGCAGGAAATATAACTCATTAGCGAACATCTGTAACGAGCTCCACGAACGTGATAACGTGCACGATATCTAAGTTGCCCTGAAGTTTGTGTATAAATATCCTGTGTGAGAGCTAATAAAATGAGAGCTGCTTGACCTCCAGGTCTCCCCATTCTGTGTGGTTCTTTCTCGGTGGCGGCGGGGGCGGGTGTCCGCAGTGTGCAGAGGGGCTGGGCAGAGGCTTCTCTCTCTCTCACTCCCTCTCCCATAGGGAGTAAGGCCGGTGGCTTGGGGGACCATACTCCAGTTTTCCAGGGTCGACTGGACAGGACCCTGAGAAGTATGATGGCAATTGTCTCAGCAGGGTTTGCCTGCCATAAGAGACGCATGACTTTCATTGTTAGAGTTTCTCTTTAGTACCCAGAGACAACCTCTCCTTAAAACTATCTGAGGGGCTGGAGCGATAGCACAGCGGGTAGGGCGTTTGCCTTGCACACGGCCGACCCGGGTTCGATTCCCAGCATCCCATATGGTCCCCTGAGCACCGCCAGGAGTAATTCCTGAGTGCAGAGCCAGGAGTAACCCCTGTGCAGAGCCAGGTGTGACCCAAAAAAGCAAAATAAAATAAAATAAAATAAAACTATCTGAGGCAAAATTTTCACGACCCACTCAGAGATGTAGACAAGGTAGGATTTTCTAGAAAGAGATGGTTTTGGCAAACAACTAATCAGGATTGACTGGTCCTTGCCAAAATAAAATGAAAATGAGATTTTCTGAAAATAGATCGGACAGGCATGCAGCACTTATGCTTGGGTCGGGGGAGAGAGGTTGGAAGAGCAGGACTCTCTCTAAACCCACAGGAGAAAGATGAAGGAAACACATACTAATAAAAAGTGAAAGTTTTTATTCCACCTTGACTCAGCCTGTGATTTATAAGTTCCTCTTTATTGTGTTCAGAGAGAACTGGTCTTAATTATGAATCTGCCAGTGTAAGCATATGAGGTCAAACTCTGACCTAGAACAGGCCCCCTAAGTCTATTAAACAATAATGACAAAAAATAGGTATTGCATCTATAGTGTGGATTTTTTTTTGGTTTTGGTTTTAGGGTCACTTCTGGAGATGTTCAGGGGTCATTCTGGGCTCTGAACTCAGGAATCACTTTCAGCAATGTTTGGGGGATCATTTGGGAGTCAAGAATTGAATCCTGGTCGACTGCATACAAAGCATAATCCTTACCTTCTGTACTATCACTCCAATCCCAATAAAGTGGTGGTGGATGGGGGAGAGAGGGGGTTGCCTCCCTTGATGGGCAAACAGAGGGAATTATGGGTACTAAAATTGTGAAGACATGATTCATACAATTCCTAGAAAAGTTCACCCACTTCTAAGATTAATGAAAGAGATGGTACAAGAGTCAAGAAAATCAGACCATATTAAATGAGATGCAGAGTACTATCATGAGTGCTCCTTCCTTAAACATCCATCCTCTTTCCTAGAGAGTATCTACTTTAATTTTGAAAAAAGTGCTTTGCTTGCCTTCTGGCTATGATTCTTATGATTTTTTTTCTCAGGAATACCTCAGAAGTTATGGAGCAACTTTGTGTTTGATTTCAGTTGTGACAGAAACCATGTGTTTAATTTTGTCATGGGTAGTGATGTAAGCTTAAGATATTCTTGCTCTAGATTGGAAAAGATCACTTTACTTTGGGGTTGTGAATGAATCATAAAAAATTGATTATCTAATCAGCTGATAGATGGATAATAAAACAGATCCTATTCATTAGAAGCAATATTACTTATCTATAACTAGAAATGAAATGGGATGGAGCAATAGCACAGCACGTAGGGCATTTGCCTTGCACACGGCTGACCAGGGTTTGATTTCTCTGTCCCTCTCAGAGAGCTTTGCAAGCTACCGAGAGTATCCCTCCAGCATGGCAAAGCCTGGCAAGCTCCCTGTGGCGTATTCGATATGCCAAAAACAGTAACAACAAGTCTCACAGTGGAGATGTTACTGGTGCCTGAACAACGAGATGGCAGATGTGAAATACTGATATATCTTTCAAGATACTCAACCTTGAAAATATTGTTATTGGGGCTGAAGAGATAGTGTAGTGGCTAAGGCCTTTACCTTGCATGTGTTGACACAGGTTTGATCCCTGGCATCGCATATTCTCCCTCAAGCACCACCAGGAGTGATACCTGAGTACAAAGCTGGGAGTAAGTCTGAGCATGTCCATGTGTGGCAAAAACAATAAAATGAAGTATTTCAACAATTAATACAAATCAAACATACTGAAATCATTTATGATATCACATCATTTATGATAGCATTTCTGAGAAGTGATAAGAAAACTCAAATCCACTGTACAATGGTATATAAAGCACTGGTTGAACTCTACAAGAAGAAAACATCCAACCCCATCAAAAAATGGGGCGAAGAAATGAACAGAAACTTTACCAAGGAAGAAATACGAATGGCCAAAAGGCACATGAAAAAGTGCTCTACATCACTAATCATCAGAGAGATGCAGATCAAAACAACCATGAGATACCACCTCACACCACAGAGACTAGCACACAGCCAAAAGAACAAAAGCAACTGCTGTTGGAGAGGATGTGGGGAGAAAGGGACCCTTCTACACTGCTGGTGGGAATGCCGACTGGTTCGGCCCTTCTGGAAAACAATATGGACGATTCTCAAAAAGTTAGATATTGAGCTCCCATTTGACCCAGCAATACCACTGCTGGGAATATATCCCAGAGAGGCAAAAAAGTATAATCAAAACGACATCTGCACATGTATGTTCATCGCAGCACTGTTTACAATAGCCAGAATCTGGAAAAAACCCGAATGCCCTAGAACGGATGACTGGTTGAGGAAACTTTGGTACATCTATACAATGGAATACTATGCAGCTGTTAGAAAAAAGGAGGTCATGAATTTTGTATTTAAGTGGACAGGCATGAAAAGTTTCATGCTGAGTGAAATGAGTCAGAGAGAGACAGACATAGAAAGATTGCACACATCTATGGTACATAGAATAACAGAGTGGGAGACTAACACCCAAGAATTGTAGAAATAAGTACCAGGAGGTTGACTCCATGGCTTGGAGGCTGGCTTCACATTCTGGGGAAAGGGCAACTCAGAGAAGGGATCACCAACTTTAATGCAGTCGAAGGCCATGTGGGGGAAGGGAATTGCGGGCTGAATGAGGGTTAGAGAATGAGCACAGTGGCCACTCAACACCTTTATTGCAAAACACAACAGCTAATTAGAGAGAGAGAACAGAAGGGAATGCCCTGCCACAGTGGCAGGGTGGGGTGGGGGGAGATGGGATTGGGGAGGTTGGGAGGGATGCTGGGTTTACTGGTGGTGGAGAATGGGCACTGGTGAAGGGATGGGTTCCCGAACTTTGTATGAAGGAAGCATAAGCACAAAAGTGTATACATCTGTAACTGTACCCTCACGGTGATTCACTAATTAAAAATAAATAAATTTAAATTTAAAAAAAGCTTTTTTGTAGTTAAATGTTGAGAAAGTGGAAAATGGGAAAGGATTACTGATACATAAATTGTTTCTTTCAAATACTTTATAAAATAATGTTATTGAACCTATAAATGCCACAAAACAAAAAATAATAAAAATGTTGTTTGGAGGGTCACACCCAGCGGTGCTCAGGGGTTACTCCTGGCTCTGCACTCAGGAATCACTCCTGGCAGTGCTTAAGAGACCATATAGGAAGCCAGGGATCGAATCCAGGTAGGCATTGTGCTAGGCAAATGCCTTACCCGCTGTATAATCACTCCACCTCCCCCGCAAAAAAATACTAAAATTTATTTGTTTATAATTATTTCAAAATACTTAAGGAAGATTAAAGCTTGATTTCAGAGGGAAGGATACTGAGGGAGCTCAGAGCAGATTTTCGTTTCACTTCCCTATAAGCATGAACCACTATGGAAAGTACCATATTTTGCAACTGAGAAACAGTGATACTCAGCCTCATCCTCAGACATAAACCCAGAAATGGTCAGGGGACACTATGTTGTCAGACTTGGACCCAGAGAAGCAATCAGGGATCCCTGATGGCCCATTTTTGACACCATAAATCAGCATTTGGGGTGCTGTGCCCTCATGCTACTGGTACCAGGAGACAGCGTTATATCCCTCAAAGTCATTGCTGGCTCTGAGGTATATGGGGATGGTTGACTGTCTGTCCCTGATTCCCAGACACTGATGGAAGTTGAGTCAGAGCAACTCAGGTCCCTGAACAGAGAGAGTTAAAAAAAAAAATCCTGGTGAGGGGTTGGAGTAATAGCACAGCAGGTAGGGTGTTTGCCTTGCATGCGGCCAACCCGGGTTCAATTCCCAGCATCCCATATGGTCCCCTGAGCACCACCAGGAGTAATTCCTGAGTGCAGAGCCAGGAGTAACCCCTGAGCATCGCCAGGTGTGACCTAAGAAAAGAAAAAAAAATCCTGGTGAGCTTAAGATGGGCCCAGTTAAGCCTGAGGAGGGGAGAAAGGATGAGCCCAGATGTGCCCAGATCCCTTCCCTAGCCTCACTCACTCAGGCCGTGACTGAGGAGGCTGAGCAGGAGAAGAGCCCAGGTCATGATGGAGATGCCCAGAGTGCTGCATCCTGACACCCCAACCCTGGGCCTGGCTCTCTCCCAGCTCTTATCCCTCCTCTGCCCCAGAGAAGGGAGGTGCCTGCATGCAAAGCTGCTTCCTGCCCCTGTGGAGCATGGTGACAGGCACTGGAGCAGATAAGACCCAACCACGAAAAGCAACCCAGAATCAAAGCCTCACACGATGGAATATCTGAACAAAGTTGGCAAGAACAAGGTGTCAGCACCAGTACTTGGCCTTGAGCCTCACTCGACCTTTTAGTCACATGCACCCAAGACACAGAAACTGTCCTGTATGCTTAGCAAGTCATCCTAACTACAACATCTAGCCTTAATTGGGATTAGACCAGGGCAAAGCAGAAAAGAAAATGTGATAGGCCAATAATGCTGAACTTATGTGATTGAACCTTCTTATTTGTTTTTTTTTTTTTTGGGTCACACCCAGCGATGCACAGGGGTCACTCCTGGCTCTACACTAAGGAATTATCCCTGGTGTTGCTTAGGGGACCATATGGGATGCTGGGAATCGAACCCAGGTCGGCCGTGTGCAAGGCAAACACCCTATCCTCTGTGCTATCACTCCAGCCGCTGGGCCTTTCTTATAAGCCGAGACCCTCTATAAAATATGTGTGTATTTGGCAATAAAGTGACAAAGCTAATATCAAAGTTTGGTAAAATGCTAATATCAAAGTTTGGTAAAAACCAACAGCCTTTTCTGCAGCTGAAAGCATGTTTGTATTGTGGAATTGTTAAAAGTATCTGGTGTACCAAGAACTGTAGAAATAAGTACCAGGAGGTTGACTCCATGGCTTCGAGGCTGGCCTCACGTTCCGGGGAAAGGTCAACTCAGAGAAGCGATCACCAACTACATTGTAGTCGAAGGCCATGTGGGGGAAGAGAGTTGCGGGCTGAATGAGGGCTAGAGACTGAGCACAGCGGCCACTCAACACCTTTATTGCAAACCACAACAGCTAATTAGAGAGAGAAAACAGAAGGGAATGCCTTGCCACAGTGGCAGGGTGGGGTGGGGGGGAGATGGGATTGGGGAGGGTGGGAGGGACACTGGGTTTACGGGTGGTGGAAAATGGGCACTGGTGAAGGGATGGGTTCCCGAACTTTGTATGAGGGAAATATAAGCACAAAAGTGTATAAATCTGTAACTGTACCCTCACGGTGATTCTCTAATTAAAAATAAATAAATTTAAAAAAAAAAAAAAGTATCTGGTGTAGAAAGCTCATGATTTTAAATAACTAAGGTACAAGACTGTGTATTCACAAAAGGGCAGCGGTGCTCTATCTTTCCCAGTGCCCGCATTCAGCAGTCTCACGCTGCTTCCCCCACCCCGGGGAGGTTGATGGCAATAGGTAGGTGAAGGAGGAAAAAGGGCCAGCCTGGTCACTATCAATTGCAGTTTATTCCAATCTTCATTCCCCTTCTGCTTCTCTCTCTCTAGCCTCCTCAGATCTTACAGACTTAGTTTATGTAGCAATCATGTAGGGTGTTGATACAAAGGTGGGTCAGAACATTAACAAATCAACAAAGAGAGGTAAGACCACTCCTCCAGGAGATTAATTTAAAGACAAAATCTCATATAAGGAGATTACTCCAGATTACTAGGAGATCTGCTCAAAGATGGGATCCAAACAAGGATGTGTCACTTTCTCCTTTCCTCAGCTAGTAATTCACTTAAATAGTTGTAGTAAATCTACTTCAAATATTTCTAGCAATGTCATTCTGTATGAGCACAGTAAGAGATCTAAACTTAAAGTTTGGTTCTTCCTAAGGCCATCTCACTATAATCTTCCTAACCGCAGCAGGGTCCTAATCTCATCATTAGGACATGACATTGACAAATGCTCATGGACAGCATTTGTCCATGATCATGCCCTCAACTTATAGTTGAGTATTGTGGTGCTTTGGCCTGGCCCATTGCAATGCCAGGGTAGCTCACAGCTTGCCCTGGGTCCATTCTGTCCCTCGTCGGGACCCTGATTTTAGGTGCTAGGAACTAAGGGCAACTGAGTTGAGAAAGCAGATGCCCAGGAATAAATATTACTCGGAGTCAACTAACTCCCAAATTACAAGAGCATAACATGAACTGTCTTCCTGTGTCCATACAGAAAGGACATTGCTCTAAAGTAAACTATGCAAAAGAAGGAGAAAAGCAATATTTAACTTACAATACAAGTTCAATATCCTAGAAGGATCTGACCTTACAAGTTAACAGAATCTGATTAGGGGAAAATGTGATTAACTGGTTGGGGAGGAGAGCACAGAGAAGAGTTTACAGATAAACAGAGGAATGGGAGTGTCTCCAGAGCTATTAAACCTAAGCCCCCTGTGACAAGGGAGGGAGGAAGGAAGGACAAACCAATGTTATCCTAAAATGTTTAGAGCTATATTCCAACAAAGAACTATTGAAATTAATCCAAAGAAGGTTTTATCATGTTTTATAAGAATTGATGGTTCAAAGGTCTTATGGTATTATGTCAATGTACATGTGTATCTTCATTGGATTATTAGAATGTGAGTTGAAATAATTGTGGTAAAAACAGGTTCAAAGAGTAATGATTTAGTTTAAAACATGAGTTTCGTGAATTGTAAAAATTGGTTGCAAAACTTATCCAACCAGTGTTTTATTTGATCAGAGACTTTTTGGTAACTAAACTTTCTAGAGCTACCTAGAAAAGAGTTATAATGGATTAATCTCAGATGTCAGCCTGATAGTCTGAAGCTATAGCATTGCGCCTTGGTAAAAGTTTGAGATAAGAATGGAGAATTTCATGGAAAATGTGTGAACTTTTACTGACTTTTAATCAGTCTGTCCAGTATGTGAAAATGCATGCTATTATTCTGATAATTTCATTTCATACAAAGCTTTGTCACCAGGTATCAACCTAGTCCTGACCTTCAGAGACCTTTGTGCACAAGTGTGAAATCCTTTCTGTTTCATGGTAATCTAGGAGTGTTTTAATCTTTTTGTTTTTGTTTTTCTGGAAATCAGAATTCTAAAGATGTCTCCTGGTTAATTTCTAATGTGAAGTGAACTTTTGCCCAGTGGGTATATGTTGTAAGAACTTCAGTTGTGAGCATCTTTAAAGCTTTTTGAATATCTATAGAACTGGACTGGAGCTATAGCACAGCCTGGACGTTTGCCTTGCACACCGCCAACCTGCGTTCAATTCCTCCATCCCTCTCAGAGAGCCCAGCAAGCTACCGAGAGTATCCTGCCTGCAAGGCAGAGCCTGGCAAGCTCCCCATGGCGTATTCGATATGCTAAAAACAATAACAAGTCTCACAATTGTGACGTTACTGGTGCCCACTCAAGCAAATTGATGAGCAACGGGATGACAGTGACAGTGACAGTTGTATCTACATTAATAAGATTAAAATATCTGTATAGATGTAAAAATAAATAAATAAAAACATCTAATCACACGTAGAAAATTCATTGTCACTGTATCACTGTCATCCCATTTCTCATCGATTTGCTTGAGCGGGCACCAGTAATGTCTCCAAGTGAGACTTGTTGTTACTGTTTTTGGCATATCGAATACGCCACAGGTAGCTTGCCAGGCTCTTCTGTGCGGGCAGGATACTCTCCATAGCTTGCTGGGCTCTCTGAGAGGGATGCAGGAATTGAACCCGGGTCGGCCGCGTGTAAGGCAAATGCCCTACCCACTGTGCTATTGCTCCAGTCCATAGAAAAACAAAACAAAAACAAAACAGGAAATTCAATATAAATAAAATGTTAAGTCATTATTGAAAATATATAAAACGTCTTAGCAATTAGGAGTGAACAAAATGTTATTAACTTGGTAGAGTGTAACCATTAACACCAACAGTGAATGCCTTACTCAATGCCAGGTGCCAGGAACCTTTTCTATCTTTTACGTTAGCTGTGATTTGCCACTGGAGCTTTGTACCATTCCTTCAAATCTAAACAGTAATCAAGCTGGAGAGAGTACTTATGGTGGTATGCTAACTTCGTTAAGCTTTTGTTCTATATCCCTTCATTCTTTCCTGGGTTGGAGCTTTCACTTATTATTGCAGATTCATATGTAGTATCTATAATGTAATATTTTTATTATAAAACCAGTATTACCCTTGTTTAAGATAAAATACACTTTTATACTTTTATAAACCTATTCAAAGTTTCCCCTTAAGATACCATAATTTGGGTCAAAGCAATAGGTAGGACACTTATCTTAAATGTGGTCAACTTGAGTTGGATCCCCTGCATCACATTTACTGCTCTTTGAGTCCACTAAGAGTGGTTCCTAAGCACAGAGCCAGGAGTAAGTCCCGAGCTCAACTGGGCATGGCTCAAGAACAAAACCAAAATTTTCTTAATTTTCTTCCCTCTTACTAAAATTTACATTTGTAAAACATATCAATTTCATGTAAATTTTAAATGTATCAACACAAAATGATTCATAACATTAATTTTCTAAAGTATATACTAGAGCTCCGGCCGGCCGGGTTTTCGGCCCGGGTGCCCATGCCTCTGCAGAGCCGGTGGATGTGGAACAAGCGGGATCCAGAGACTTTAGGAATTGGGGTTCCAGCAAGTGCTTGCACCCATGTATGGAGACTGTGAACTAACTTTGGCTACATGCTGTTCCAGGAAGGGAAATGATTCATTTTCAAACTTAAATCTTCGCGGACTTAATTACTATAATACAGAAATTGTAAACCGCGCGGCTGCTACCGCGGCCGCGCGACATTTTATCTCTTCATTCTCATCAGTGGAAAACTTATTATCAAATATTTCCCTGTTAATAGACCTGTATTCTTAGGGGATAAATTCCAACAAAAATAGTGAGTCTGTTTTGAAACTCTAACAACAATAGTGAGTTATGTGTTGAAATCTGGAATGTAATCAAGGTAAAGAGAAAAGGAAGTGAAATTATCACTCACGTACGGGGTGGGTTGGGGGGTGAGGGGTGGGATGTATACTGTTTGTTTGTTTGTTTGTTTGTTTTGTTTTTGCTTTTGTTTTTGTTTTTATTGGTGGTGGAATATGGGCACTGGTGAAGGGATGGGTGTTTGAGCATTGTGTAACTGAGATATAAGCCTGAGAACTTTGTAACTTTCCACTTGGTGATTCAATAAAATAAATTTTAATAAATAAATAAATAAATAAATAAATAAAGTATATACTTGAAAAATACAGTTTTGAAAATAATTTACTTTAGAAATTTATTATTGATTTACAATTTTGTGCAATTTCAGAAGATTATTCTCTATTCATCTATATCGTATAGGTTTTACCATGTCCAGAATAATTTTTTAGTTTTATTTTTCTTATTTTCTTCTTTTCACAATAAATTAAAAAATATCTTTCATCTGTGGGATAAAAAGGAAACAGAATAAGGGAACAACAAATGGTCAAATTCAGCAGAACTGAAATTTGTTGTCTATAAATGGAGACTGGTGGGGCCCTTGGGACATTGGTGGAGAGAAGTGGGCTCTCTGTAATGAATGTGATATTTGAAAGATGTGTACATGAAAAGTGTGGTTAACTATATTGTAAATCCCAGTACCTCAATATGTATATATATATGTATATATATACACGTATATGTGTATATATGTATACATATGTGTATCTATATATGTGTATATATATATATATCTTTGCTTTTTGGGTCACACCTGGCGATGCACAGGGGTTACTCCTGGCTCATTCCTGGCACTCAGGAATCTCAGGAATTCCTCCTGGTGGTGTTTGGGGGACCATATGGGATGCTGGCAACCAAACCTGGGTCGGTTGCATGTGAGGCAAATGCCCTACCTGTTGTTCTATCTCTCCAGTTTCTGTTTTGGTAAATATTTTAGTAAATGTTCGTTAATAACCTTCGTCCCTCACCTGCACAGGACAACTGGCTTCACTTCTTTAGATATTAATTTCGGTCCACTAGCACTGTTCGAATATGATGCAAAGTTATCTTCTGCACACCTGTTCTTCCAGCAACATCAAGCAGGAAGAATTCTGAAGATATTACTATAGGAGTGAGTGAACCAGCTCCAACAGGACACCAGGAGGTCCCCAGATGTTAGGGTCACAGCAGAGTGTGGAGAGGCTTCTACTCTTGCATACAGGATAAGGACCCAAATCGCATCTCTATGGGTGTAAGGCTTGTCAGAGTTCTGTCCTGCACCAAGGGTGTGTGTGACACAAAGTTCTTGTGTATAAAAACAATATGAAGCAGAGGTCAGTGCCCTGGGGATTGTGGTGTCTGATATAATTTTACTCTTTGACTACTATGGCAGGTAGTTTACAGGTGACAGGTGTACATAGGGTGCTGAGTTTCTTCTGTCTCTTTAAGAGTTTCACCACTAAGTTAGCTACACAGAATCCTTTACAAAAGATAACCAATACTTTTAATAAAAATCATTCCACTAAACTCAGTAGCCAGAATGAACACAGGACTTAGAAATGTTATAAGATGATTTTGGTGACATTTCCTAGGATAGCCCAGGACATCATTTCTTATGTATTAGAGACTCAAAATGTAGCAACATTTTTCCATAGACATATGTGTGTGTTTTAATCTCAGAAAATTGTCCATTATACTTAAGGACAAATGCATTAGCTTACCATTCTCACCCAAGCTGCTCTTTTAATTTGTTCCACAAAACAGGCACTTTATTTTTATTTTTCCATCAATATATATATGTATATATATACATATATATATACCAAAACAGTAGGGGTAAATATGTGGATGCTCCTGCAATTTATATTTGGAATTAGACATCCTCAGTTTGAAAACAAATAGAAAACTGTTACTGTCCCTCAAGCCCCCCCCTGCAAAAACAGAAATAGTGCTTCATTTTAGACTTTATAGTGATGATTTCAGTGAGAACTGGATGCTCAAGTGTATAATTTCTTTGTCCCCGGCCCACCTGAGCCGGAGCTGCATATGCTTGCCCAGGCGAGCAAGGAGGGATTATGCATTAATGGATGTTCGATGTTGCCGGGCTCTCTGGGTGGCTCTCTCTCGCCACTCGCATTCAGTGCTCTCAAGTCGTTTCCCCATCTGAGACGGCCGTTTCCTTGGGTGGACAAAGGAGGAACGTGGGCCAAGGTGGTTGGTGATTAGTTGCTGTTTATTCAATCTCTCATCTCTCCCAGCTCTCTCCAGCCCTCTCTCTAACTCGCTCTACAATGCTCTTCCCCTCAGGCCACGACTCTCTCACTCTTTCTCACTTGCTCTCTCCTCTCTCTAACTCCTTCTGTTTTTTAAATTCTGTCTAACTCCTTCAATCCTCTTCTCCCTCTGTAACTGTCTCCCCTAACTCCGTGTATCACCTTCTGCCTGTGCAACAACTTCTTTTCTCTTCTCTCATTATACTTCCCCAACCATGCCTCCCCACAGGAAGCGCAATTGAAATGTTTCTCCCCGTTTTCCCGACCACCTGCAGCCCACGAGGGCAAAACTGCCCTTAAGGTGTGTTTCTCCCCTCCTTAGTCCAGCAACTTGATTAACATCTTTAATTCTGCTTCCTAATATTTACCATGGCAGAGAGTCTCTTGCCCGCACTCCTGGCTGTCTTCCCAGGGGGCCCCTTGAGGGGATGGGCTCCAGCTTCCCTCCCTGCCCCGAGCAGAGCTTCAGGCCGCCAAAGACCACCAGAACCTAGCCACAGCCATGCTCAAGGCCCCTCTCCACACGTTCGAACAGGCCTCACGCATGAAGGTACAGGAGAGGAACCCGGGTGTGTGTAATCCCATCAACAGCCAACATCCAGAGACTTAAAAGCAAGCTCTCAGAAGCCTACTTCTCCCTCTGGGAGAAACTGGCAAGCTTCTGAGAGTTTCCTGCCCACATGGGACAGCCTTGCAAGCTTCCCATGGTGTATCCATATGCTAAAACCAGTAAGAAGCTGGATCTCATTCCCCTGACCTTGAAAGAGCCTCCAGTGCGACATCCTTGGGAGGGCTGAGTCGAGAGAGACTTCTAAGATCTCAGGGAAAGAACGAATTGAGAGGTTACTGAGCCCGCTCGAGAAATCGATGATTAACGGGATTTTGTGATTTCGTGATCGTGAATATTTACCATTCTGTATGGACACAGTCACTGTCACTGTCACTGTCATCCCGTTGTTCATTGATTTGCTCAAGCGGGCACCAGTAACGTCTCTCATTGAGAGACTTATTGTTACTGTTTTTGGCATATCCAATATGCACGGATAGCCTGCCAGGCTCTGCCATGTGGGGTCCATACTCTCGGTAGCTTGCTGTGCTCTCAGAGAGGGCCAGAGGAATCGAACACGGGTCGGCCGTGTGAAAGGCGAATGCCCAACCACTGTGCTATCACTCCAGCCCATGGACACAGTAATATGCACTTTTAGGCTTGTAGGGTGACTCTCCTCGGGATATCTCACCACAGACTCCAACTACAGTGCTCAGGCTGAGTTAATAATTCCGAACCCTAACAGGATCCAAATCTAGTTATTACTTTTTGAATCATGTAATATTTTGTCCATGACCAAACTCTTAACTTATAGTTAAGCATTATGGCTGTTGGCTAGGCCCACTTCAATACCAGGGTAGCTGGCTTACCACTTGCCCTGGGTCCATCCAGTCCCTCATTGGGACCCTGTTTTTGGAGGTCTAGGAAGTAAGGACAACTGAGGCTTAAGTCAAGAGAGCAGATGTCCAGGAGGTAGTACTATCTGGACTCAACTCCCAAGCCACAGGCTTGTCTTTTTAACTGTCTTCCTGTATCCATACAAAAAGCAATTGCTCTGAAATAATAACCATGCAAAGGACATTAAGAAGAAGAAAAATACAATATTTACAAGTCAGAGCCTGATCAGGAGACAAAGGTAATTGAGAGGTTGGGGGAGCAATCAACAAACACAATCTCCTAGAGGCCAGGGAGGAAGGGCAAAGCAACGTTATCCTACACTCAAGACCAGGTTATAAAACTCCCACTGTACAGGATGGGGAAGCACCTTCAGAGCAAGAAAGGAGGCACAGGGCAGATCTACCTCCTTAAGAACTTATCACTGTGAAGAGTGTGGCTGTTCATTTATGAGTCAGAAATAGTCAACCCTTGAAGAAACTCTGGTACATCTATACAATGGAATACTATGCAGCTGTTAGAAAGAATGAGGTCATGACGTTTGCATATAAGTGGATCAGCATGGAAAGTATTATGCTAAGTGAAATGAGTCAGAAAGAGAGAGACAGACATAGGAAGATTGCACTCATCTGTGGACTATAGAATAACAGACTATAAGACTAACACCAAAGAATAGTAGAAATAAGTACCAGGAGGTTGTCTCCATGGCTTGGAGGCTGGTCTCTCATTCTGGGCAACTCAGAGAAGGGAACACCAAGTAAAATGTGGTTGGAGGTCATGTGGGGGAAAGATGATGCGGGCCCAATATAGTCTAGAGACTGAACACAATGGCCACTCAACACCTTTATTGCAAACCACCACACCTAATCAGAAAGAGAGAACAAAAGGGAATACCCTGCCATAGTGGCAGTGTGGGGTGGGGGGAGATAGGACTGGGGAGGGATGTTGGGTTTACTGGTGGTGGAGAATGGGCACTGGTGAAGGGATGGGTTATCAAACTTTGTAAGGGAGAAACATGAGCACAAAAATGTATAAATCTGTAACTGTACCCTCACGTTGACTCACTAATTAAAAATAAACTATTAAATTAAAAAAATAAAAAGAAATAGTCAACCTTGTGGTCAGACTGTAATCCGGACTTGGTTAGGGAGGCCAGCTTTGGGCCCAGAGAAGTCATCAGGAATTTCTGAAAGCCAAGAACTGATAAGACAAACGAGGGTTTTGGATTCTCATCTCAGTTGGTACCAAGAGGTATATTTAGAGAAAAACCAAGTGTCACTTTATATCTAGCACAGGAGATGATGATTGGTGACCCCAAACTGAAACACTGAAGGAAGCGAATCAAGGCTGCAGAACCCTGAAGAGAGGAATGGTGCACACAGATGAGTTTAGGGCTGGGCCCATGTGAGTGAGTAATAATGCTAATGAATGCACAATTATGTGAATATAGCAAAATCACAAATCTGCTTAAAGATATAAAAGTTATGAAATGCGAATACTATCCAAATATCTTTAGGCTTAGGTTCACTGGCACAAATGATCTCAAATCAGATAATTTTATTCTATAATTATATATAATTAATAAAGGGGGAATTAATAATATAGAGAAAATAGGAAATATGAAAAATATTAAAATAGGTGAATAGAGAGGGGGTGTGAAGAGAAGTCAAAAGCCTAGGAGACATGCATGTTTGATCCCCAGCAATACATGGTCTCAGAAGCATACCAAAAGCACCATGGAACATCATACATAGGCCAAGAGTGACCTCAAGACAAATACATATTTATATATGTATGTACATACATATATATGAAAAGATAATGAACAGTCATCTGTTATACTTAAATTTTGTTTGTACCTACCTACATTAAAATAGAAAGAAAAAACTGAATTCAGAAGTGAAGGGATTAGGGAGCTCAAATTGGTTTTTTTGGGGGGAAGGGGCCACACCCAGCGTTGCCTCGGGGTTACTCCTAGCTCATGCACTCAGGAATTACTCCTGATGGTGCTCAGGTGAAAGTATGGAATGCTGGGAATCAAACCCAGGTCAACCGCATGAAAGGGAAACGTCCTACCCGCTGTGCTATTGCTCCAGCCCCTCAAAATGGGTTTTTATCTCACTTCCCTAAAGTATGAACTACTGTGGAAAGTACTACCACCTTTTACAACTGAGCCACAGTAATAATCAGCCTCGTCCTCAGGCTTGAGCCCAGAGATGGTCAGGGTCGCTGTGTTGCCAGACTTGGACCCAGAGAAGCGATTAGGGATACCTGAGGGCCGAGAACTTGTACCATAAATCAAGAGTTTGGGGGCTGTGCCTGGGCGCTGTTGGTACCAGGAGACACCATCTGAGTAATAGCCAATGTCATTGCTGCTTCCACCACAGGAGATGGTGACCGTCCGTCCCAGAGCCTCAGACACAGAGAGAGGCTGAATGAGGGAAGACTGGGCCCAGGACCCTGGAAGAAAAAGAAAACACAGTCTCAGGAAAGGACTTTGCACTGGAGAGTCTGACAAGAAAGAGACAAAGGATCCTCCCAGTTGTCCCTAGAGCCTCTTCCATGAGATCTCACCTGTGTCCTGGGTGAGGAGGGTGAGGATGAACAGAGCCCAGGTCATGGTGGATACGTCCCAAGAACACTGTCCCCTTACTCCTCAACACTAGACTCAGCTCCTCCAATATCTCTTACCCTTTACCCTACTTTAGGGGAGGGAAGGACCTCCATGCAAATCTATTTCCTGCACCTGCCTCTGTTCACCCCCATCTGACCTGATTCAGTGATTATGCATGTCTAGACAACAGAACTCGCATGAGATATTAAAACTCATTTTCATGGGTTTTCACAGATGGTACCATGTTCTGTGTCTAGAAAATGAGGTTAATCAGAGATCTCTCCCTGTCCTTCCTGTCGCAGGAGATATGGCAATTCCATGCTAAGGAAACTAAGGATACCATTCTGCTCTCTGAGTAATGTGGTGAAGATAATAGTGGAGCAAGGTGGATAAGATCCAATTTTTCTATTTCCATGGACTTCATAAGTAACAAAAATGTTACTTATTTCTCTTCTAAGCCCCATAGTTCTCAGTAGTCTGGGTTATCTGTTCCATAACTGCAGTGGCCTAAACTAGGAACTGTGACACGTGGGGATATTTTATTGGTTCTGTGTCATTGAATTTCTTTGGGCATAACAGGATAAGGACCCTACCCTGATTGTATTTAGAAATGCTCATAGGAAGCAGGGAGTCTCATGTAAAGTCATGGGACTTGACACAATTGAGGAGGAATCACAGCAATGACTTTCTCCAAATTCAAGCCCTTACTGACCTCTAGTGGACATACATGGTATAGCGGAAATTTGGGAGAGGCATCTGTGCAGGGGAAACTGAAAAATCTACAATTTTCCTTCTGCGGTCTCCCTTCAGTCCAAGATAGATCAATATAGGTTCCTTGGTTCTCTAAACTATATAAGGTTCATTATTATTTACTTTAACTTCCCCCCTGAATGCGATGTGTCTCCAGCCTTTTGTTCCAGAACAGACTCTTCAGAATAAGTGATCCTGATGCAGCTATTGGGTGCAGATTGTGTTAAAAAAAAAAAAAAAAAAAGAAAGAAAAATACAAATAAGATCAATAAAATCAACCAAAGATGGAAACTCAAATATCGATTGTCTTTTCAATTTGTTAAAAATGAAAAGATTGAGAGCAGCAGAGAATGATCTGCTGGGAACCAGGAGGTGAACATCAGGTTGGATTATGAGGGGAAAGGTCTGAGTCAGTTTTGAGTCCGGAGTTTGAGTCAAGACATAAACTCCAGAAATCTCCTTATCACAGTGACAGTGGCATCTCTTGTCCCTTCTGAAGAGACTGAACAATGCAGTGCCGAAGCTGTGCCCCTTCCTCAGCAAGGCCCCTCCAACTCCAGGGATATTCCTCACCTAGTGATTTTCTTTTCTTTTCCTTTCTTTTCTTTTCTTTTCTTTTCCTTTCTTTTCTTTTCTTTTCTTTTCTTTGCTTTGCTTTGCTTTGCTTTTCTTTTCTTTTCTTTGCTTTGCTTTGCTTCTTTTTCTTTTCTTTTCCTTTCTTTTCTTTTCTTTTCTTTTCTTTTCTTTATTAAATCGCCATGAGATACACAATTACAAAGTTGCTCATGATTAGGTTTCAGTCACACAATGTTCCAACACCCATCCTTTTATCTAGTGGTTTTCTCGCAGGGAATAGCCTCATTATGTGAACTGATTTGTATCAGAATTCAACTATGTCCAGAAGTACAGTAGACATGAATCCTCTGATGAAATAATTTTGATGTCAGGGTTCACACATCCTGACAGACAAATCCTAAAGCACAAAAGAGATGACAGCCAAGCCACTTTGGAAGACGCTAAGTGTTCAACTCTAGATGGAGGAGTGGTGAAAGGTATTTGTGGATGTGATCATTTTGGTTTGTGTTTATTGTTTGTGCTTTAAACATGTATGTGGATGTTACTTTTTACATAACTTTAAGCAATAATGTCTTTAATTTGAGATGACATATTATTTCAATTGCCTGAAATTTCTATGACATTGCTCTGGATGGAGTAGGGCAAGGCCTCGAACTGTTTCATAATGCTCTCACAAGCACTGTAGGGATGCATAGCTACCTCATACCCAGGCATACTGGAGACCTGTAGGATATCATATTTTTGTTTGTTCATTTTTGGGTGACACCCGGCAATGCAAAGGGGTTGCTCCTGGCTCTGCATTCAGGAAATACACCTGGCGGTGCTCTGGGGACTGTATGGGATGCTGGAAATTGAACCTGGGTCGACTGGGTGCAAGGCAAATGCCCTACCCACTGTGCTATCCCTCCAGCCCATGGACACAGTAATATGCACTTTTAGGCTTGTAGGGTGACTCTCCTCGGGATATCTCACCACAGACTACAACTACAGTGCTCAGGCTGGGTTAATAATTCCTAACCCTAACAGGATCCAAATCTAGTTATTACTTTTTGAATCATGTAATATTTTGTCCATGACCAAACTCTTAACTTATAGTTAAGCATTATGGCTGTTGGCTAGGCCACTTCAATACCAGGGTAGCTGGCTTACCACTTGCCCTGGGTCCATCCAGTCCCTCATTGGGACCCTGTTTTTGGAGGTCTAGGAAGTAAGGACAACTGAGGCTTAAGTCAAGAGAGCAGATGTCCAGGAGGTAGTACTATCTGGACTCAACTCCCAAGCCACAGGCTTGTCTTTTTAACTGTCTTCCTGTATCCATACAAAAAGCAATTGCTCTGAAATAATAACCATGCAAAGGACATTAAGAAGAAGAAAAATACAATATTTACAAGTCAGAGCCTGATCAGGAGACAAAGGTAATTGAGAGGTTGGGGGAGCAATCAACAAACACAATCTCCTAGAGGCCAGGGAGGAAGGGCAAAGCAACGTTATCCTACACTCAAGACCAGGTTATAAAACTCCCACTGTACAGGATGGGGAAGCACCTTCAGAGCAAGAAAGGAGGCACAGGGCAGATCTACCTCCTTAAGAACTTATCACTGTGAAGAGTGTGGCTGTTCATTTATGAGTCAGAAATAGTCAACCCTTGAAGAAACTCTGGTACATCTATACAATGGAATACTATGCAGCTGTTAGAAAGAATGAGGTCATGACGTTTGCATATAAGTGGATCAGCATGGAAAGTATTATGCTAAGTGAAATGAGTCAGAAAGAGAGAGACAGACATAGGAAGATTGCACTCATCTGTGGACTATAGAATAACAGACTATAAGACTAACACCAAAGAATAGTAGAAATAAGTACCAGGAGGTTGTCTCCATGGCTTGGAGGCTGGTCTCTCATTCTGGGCAACTCAGAGAAGGGAACACCAAGTAAAATGTGGTTGGAGGTCATGTGGGGGAAAGATGATGCGGGCCCAATATAGTCTAGAGACTGAACACAATGGCCACTCAACACCTTTATTGCAAACCACCACACCTAATCAGAAAGAGAGAACAAAAGGGAATACCCTGCCATAGTGGCAGTGTGGGGTGGGGGGAGACAGGACTGGGGAGGGATGTTGGGTTTACTGGTGGTGGAGAATGGGCACTGGTGAAGGGATGGGTTATCAAACTTTGTAAGGGAGAAACATGAGCACAAAAATGTATAAATCTGTAACTGTACCCTCACGTTGACTCACTAATTAAAAATAAACTATTAAATTAAAAAAAAAAAAGAAATAGTCAACCTTGTGGTCAGACTGTAATCCGGACTTGGTTAGGGAGGCCAGCTTTGGGCCCAGAGAAGTCATCAGGAATTTCTGAAAGCCAAGAACTGATAAGACAAACGAGGGTTTTGGATTCTCATCTCAGTTGGTACCAAGAGGTATATTTAGAGAAAAACCAAGTGTCACTTTAGATCTAGCACAGGAGATGATGATTGGTGACCCCAAACTGAAACACTGAAGGAAGCTGAATCAAGGCTGCAGAACCCTGAAGAGAGGAATGGTGCACACAGATGAGTTTAGGGCTGGGCCCATGTGAGTAATAATGCTAATGAATGCACAATTATGTGAATATAGCAAAATCACAAATCTGCTTAAAGATATAAAAGTTATGAAATGCGAATACTATCCAAATATCTTTAGGCTTAGGTTCACTGGCACAAATGATCTCAAATCAGATAATTTTATTCTATAATTATATATAATTAATAAAGGGGGAATTAATAATATAGAGAAAATAGGAAATATGAAAAATATTAAAATAGGTGAATAGAGAGGGGGTGTGAAGAGAAGTCAAAAGCCTAGGAGACATGCAGGTTTGATCCCCAGCAATACATGGTCTCAGAAGCATACCAAAAGCACCATGGAACATCATACATAGGCCAAGAGTGACCTCAAGACAAATACATATTTATATATGTATGTACATACATATATATGAAAAGATAATGAACATTCATCTGTTATACTTAAATTTTGTTTGTACCTACCTACAATAAAATAGAAAGAAAAAACTGAATTCAGAAGTGAAGGGATTAGGGAGCTCAAATTGGGTTTTTTTGGGGGAAGGGGCCACACCCGGCGTTGCACCGGGGTTACTCCTAGCTCATGCACTCAGGAATTACTCCTGATGGTGCTCAGGTGAAAGTATGGAATGCTGGGAATCAAACCCAGGTCAACCGCATGAAAGGGAAACGTCCTACCCACTGTGCTATTGCTCCAGCCCCTCAAAATGGGTTTTTATCTCACTTTCCTAAAGTATGAACTACTGTGGAAAGTATTACCACCTTTTACAAGTGAGCAACAGTAATACTCAGTCTCATCTTCAGCCTTTAGCTCAGAGATGGTCAGGGTCGCTGTGTTGCCAGACTTGGACCCAGAGAAGCGATTAGGGATATCTGAGGGCCGATAACTTGTATCATAAATCAAGAGTTTGGGGGCTGTGCCTGGGCGCTGTTGGTACCAGGAGACACCATCTGAGTAATAGCCAATGTCATTGCTGCTTCCACCACAGGAGATGGTGACCGTCCGTCCCAGAGCCTCAGACACAGAGAGAGGCTGAATGAGGGAAGACTGGGCCCAGGACCCTGGAAGAAAAAGAAAACACAGTCTCAGGAAAGGACTTTGCACTGGAGAGTCTGACAAGAAAGAGACAAAGGATCCTCCCAGTTGTCCCTAGAGCCTCTTCCATGAGATCTCACCTGTGTCCTGGGTGAGGAGGGTGAGGATGAACAGAGCCCAGGTCATGGTGGATACGTCCCAAGAACACTGTCCCCTTACTCCTCAACACTAGACTCAGCTCCTCCAATATCTCTTACCCTTTACCCTACTTTAGGGGAGGGAAGGACCTCCATGCAAATCTATTTCCTGCACCTGCCTCTGTTCACCCCCATCTGACCTGATTCAGTGATTATGCATGTCTAGACAACAGAACTCGCATGAGATATTAAAACTCATTTTCATGGGTTTTCACAGATGGTACCATGTTCTGTGTCTAGAAAATGAGGTTAATCAGAGATCTCTCCCTGTCCTTCCTGTCGCAGGAGATATGGCAATTCCATGCTAAGGAAACTAAGGATACCATTCTGCTCTCTGAGTAATGTGGTGAAGATAATAGTGGAGCAAGGTGGATAAGATCCAATTTTTCTATTTCCATGGACTTCAGACAAAAATGTTACTTATTTCTCTTCTAAGCCCCATAGTTCTCAGTAGTCTGGATTATCTGTTCCATAACTGCAGCGGCCTAAACTAGGAACTGTGACACGTGGGGATATTTTATTGGTTCTGTGTCATTGAGTTTCTCTGAGCATAACAGGATAAGGACCCTACCCTGATTGTATTTAGAAATGCTCATAGGAAGCAGGGAGTCTCATGTAAAGTCATGGGACTTGACACAATTGAGGAGGAATCACAGCAATGACTTTCCCCAAATTCAAGCCCTTACTGACCTCTAGTGGACATGTATGGTATAGCGGAAATTTGGGAGAGGCATCTGAGCAGGGGAAACTGAAAAATCTACAATTTTCCTTCTGCGGTCTCCCTTCAGTCCAAGATCAATATAGGTTTCTTGGTTCTCTAAACTATATAAGGTTCATTCTTATTTACTTTAACCTCTCCCCTGAATGCGATGTGTCTCCAGCCATTTGTCTGGACTCTTCAGAGTAAGTGATCCTGATGCAGCTATTGGGTGCAGATTGTGTAAAAAAAAAAAAAAAAAAAGATACAAATAAGATCAATAAAATCAACCAAAGATGGAAACTCAAATACTGATTGTCTTTTCAATTTGTTAAAAATGAAAAGATTGAGAGCAGCAGACAGAGAATGATCTGCTGGGAACCAGGAGGTGAACACCAGGTTGGATTATGAGGGGAAAGGTCTGAGTCAGTTTTGAGTCCGGAGGTTGAGTCAAGACTCCAGAAATCCCCTTATCACAGTGACAGTGGCATCTCTTGTCCCTTCTGAAGAGACTGAACAATGCAGTGCCGAAGCTGTGCCCCTCCAACTCCAGGGATATTCCTCACCTAGTGATTTTCTTTTCCTTTCTTTTCTTTTCTTTTCTTTTCTTTTCTTTTCTTTTCTTTTCTTTTCTTTTCTTTTCTTTTCTTTTCTTTTCTTTCCTTTTCTTTCCTTTTCTTTTTTTAAAAACTTTTTATTAAATCACCATGTGGAAAGTTACAAAGTTCTCAGGTTTATGTCTCAGTTATACAATATTCAAACACCCATCCCTTCACCAGTGCCCATAGTCCACCACCAAAAACCCCAGTATACCCCCCGCCCCCACCCCCTACCCCCTACTGTATAACTAATGAATTTCACTTCATTTGCTCTTTACCTTGATTACATTCCATATTTCAGCACAAAACTCACTATAGTTGTTGGAGTTTCCACCCAAGAGACACAGACCTACTACCAAGGAAGCATTTGATAATTAGTTTTCCATTGCTGGGAATGAAGAGATATGGAGCCCCACTGCTACAAGTACATAACTATTCTTCTTCTCTTTTTTTTTTCCTTTTCCTTTTCCATTTTTTTTTCACCCTCATCCCCCATCCCGCGCCTCATAGTATGGTGTACGCCACGCCGCAACGGCCAGCGTGGGGATTTTGCTTAGTTCACAGTCCAGAGAAGTGGCTGCTACATTAATAACCTTCAATATTTCAACAAAAACTTACTGTTATTATTTGGAGTTCCCCCCCCCCAAGTCAGACCTGTTCAAAAGGAACCGTTTCACATAGCTGACAATTATAGATGTTAAGTCATTAACTGCCGCATCCACGTGGTTTTGGATTTCTGTATAAAGTCCAGGGAAAATTCTACCAGAAATTTCATATCCCAGTTTGCAGTCCCAGTGCATTCTTATTAGAAGCTGTGCTGGATGCCCGAAAGTGTTAGGTCTCTGGAATCAAAGTCTTCAGGCACAGAGGGTCCGTTTCCCTCTCAGCAGCTCCGAATTTATCTGGGCCGAGGGCGTGCCGGTTACACCCCCTTCCCATGAGTCCCTGGGAGCCCCGAGTGTAGAAATCGAATACCTCTGGGTTAGGATTCTCAAAGATGTCGCCTGCCATGTGGTTGCTGCCTCTGCTGTTTTGCCGCCGCTGCCGCTGTTTTCCGTGCAGGAAGACAGGGTGGGGAGGAAAAACTCCACCCCCGGGCAGCACAGGGCTGAAGCCTAGTTTGCAGTCCCAGTGCATTGTTATTAGAAGCTGCGCTGGATGCCCGAAAGTGTTAGGTCTCTGGAATCAAAGTCTTTAGGCGCAGAGGGTCCTCTTTTCTTTTCTTTTCTTTGATTTTCTTTGCTTTGCTTTGCTTTGCTTTGCTTCTTTTTCTTTTCTTTTCCTTTCTTTTCTTTTCTTTTCTTTTCTTTTCTTTTCTTTTCTTTTCTTTTCTTTTCTTTTCTTTTCTTTCCTTTTCTTTATTAAATCGCCATGAGATACACAATTACAAAGTTGTTCATGATTAGGTTTCAGTCACACAATGTTCCAACACCCATCCTTTTATCTAGTGGTTTTCTCGCAGGGAATAGCCTCATTATGTGAACTGATTTGTATCAGAATTCAACTATGTCCAGAAGTACAGTAGACATGAATCCTCTGATGAAATAATTTTGATGGTTCACACATCCTGACAGACAAATCCTAAAGCACAAAAGAGATGACAGCCAGGCCACTTTGGAAGACGCTAAGTGTTCAACTCTAGATGGAGGAGTGGTGAAAGGTATTTGTGGATGTGATCATTTTGGTTTGTGTTTATTGTTTGTGCTTTAAACATGTATGTGGATGTTACTTTTTACATAACTTTAAGCAATAATGTCTTTAATTTGAGATGACATATTATTTCAATTGCCTGAAATTTCTATGACATTGCTCTGGATGGAGTAGGGCAAGGCCTCGAACTGTTTCATAATGCTCTCACAAGCACTGTAGGGATGCATAGCTACCTCATACCCAGGCATACTGGAGACCTGTAGGATATCATATTTTTGTTTGTTCATTTTTGGGTGACACCCAGCAATGCACAGGGGTTGTTCCTGGCTCTGCATTCAGGAAATACACCTGGCGGTGCTCTGGGGACTGTATGGGATGCTGGAAATTGAACCCGGGTCGACTGGGTGCAAGGCAAATGCCCTACCCACTGTGCTATCCCTCCAGCCCCAGGATATCATATTTTTTAATGGCACTAAGTAATATGCAAAGTAAATCATCATACAGGATACTGTGCCTTGATTATGTTCTTGATTAGAGAACTTAAGTCTGAATTCTTCTCTCTCGAAATCACTATGGATTAGGACCTGGGAAACACAGCCAGTATCCTGCATTCCCAGCAAGAGAAAAATGTCTCATTTCAATGAAGATCCACCTTGGCCTCTAATTATGTTCTATTATGCCAGGAGTAAACTCAGGACCTTCATTCCATACTACTGCCATACCCAATTTCATTTAGAAGTATCCAGAGGGGAGGGGAAATATGTTTTTCAGATACCAGTTGTGACTTCAAATTCAATTATGAAAAGTATAAAAGAAAACATGAACAGGGAGGCAAGAGGGCAAATACAAAAAATTAATAATGAATCAAAACAAAGACAATAAATCTAAAAAATATAATAACCAATGTAGAAAACAAAAAAATGTAAAATAAAAATACACAGAATAAATGCTTTTGAAAAACTGACACACAACTTAGAAATATGAAGACTATTGATGCAGAAACAGTGGAGTGAGTCTCTGTCCACAGTTTCCAGATTCTTCAATACTTTCAAGAAGAATGTCTGCTCTCATTTGTGGAATATGAGATAACAGAATATGAGACTAACACCCAAGGACAGTAGAGAAAAGGGCCAGAAAGATTGCTCCACGGTTGGAAGCCTGCCTCGTGTGCTGGGGGAGAAGACAGTTGGGATAGAGAAGGGACCACAAACTCAATGATGGTTGGAGGGATCGTTCTATATGGGAGATGCGTGCTGCAAGTAGACAAAGGACCGACATGATGGCCTCTCAGTACCAGCATTACAAACCATAATGCCCCAAAGTAGAGAGAGAGTAGGAAGAAAGGTGCCTGCCACAGAAGCAGGGGGTGGTATGGGGTGGAGGTTACAGGAGGTATACTGGAGACATTATGGTGGTGGAAAATATGCACTGGTGGGGGGGATGAGTGTTCGATCATTATATGACCGAAATTCAATCATGAAAGCTTTGTAACTGTATCTCATACTGATTCAATAAAAAAAAAATGAAAAAGAAACTATTTTTTTTACAAGATCCAGCACCCATTTATTTTTATTTTTTTCATCTGGACTTTATTGATCTAATAAAATTACATTAAGAATTGAAATGAATTATACATAATTGTGCTCATGTTTCCCCCATACAAAGTTCGAGAACCCATCCCTTCACCAGTGCCCATTCTCTACTACCAGTAAACCCAGCATCTCTCTCACCCTCCCCAGTCCCGTCTCCCCCCCACCCCACACTGCCACTATGGCAGGGTATTCCCTTTTGTTCTCTCTCTCTGATTAGGTGTTGTGGTTTGCAATAAAGGTGTTGAGTGGCCATTGTGTTCAGTCTCTAGTCTACATTCGGCACGCATCACCCTTCCCCCGCATGACCTCCGACCACATTTTACTTGGTGTTCCCTTCTCTGAGTTGCCCAGAATGAGAGACGAGCCTCCAAGCCATGGAGTCAACCTCCTGGTACTTATTTCTACTATTCTTGGGTGTTAGTCTTATAGTCTATTATTCTATATTCCACAGATGAGTGCAATCTTTCTATGTCTGTCTCTCTCTTTCTGACTCATTTCACTTAGCATGATACTTTCCATGCTGATCCACTTATAAGCAAACTTCATGACTTCATTTTTTCTAACAGCTGCATAGTATTCCATTGTATAGATGTACCAAAGTTTCTTCAACCAGTCATGTGTTCTAGGGCACTCAGGTTAAAAAAGAAACTATTGAGTAATAAAAACACTCAGACTCATAGTTAGAAATTATAACAGTTTTTTGGAAAGTTGAAGAGAAAGAAACTTCCGGCAGGTTGGGAACTTAGTATAGGACTAAGTTAACTATCGCTCCTTTTTTTGTGGGGTTTTTATAGGAAAACTGGCTCTTTGTGTTACTTGGCAAACAAAGAGTCAGGATTCCCATTTGTTTCCCAGAGATGTCCTGGTAATTTAGAGCCCATCTGTGTTTTAAGATAAGATTAACATCTTGCATTCGCATCTTGCACAAAATGTCTGTTTGTTAAAGCCTTTTAGGTATGTATTTCACCATATGCCCAGGTATTTCCCATTCTCTTAGTCTCTTGTAAGCCCAAAGTCTGGGGAAGAATTTGTGGCCTGGGAAAATTGTGAATTTCCCCAATCTTGAAAAGAGCCCAGGAATTTTCAGGAATATGTAAAATACAGGATGGGGACAACTAAAATGAAACTGTTTGTAGCAGCTGGCAAAGAGCAACCGAGGTTTCCTTTTTCATTGTCAAATAGTAATTTGTAATTTTTTTTAGTTCTTGTTCCGTGTCTAAAGCCAATCAGATTGGCACCTTCAAATGCCCAACAAAGTTTGGTCACAGAGACTGAGACAAACACACAGGAACTGTTCAGGTTTTAGGTCACCTGGGAAGCTATCTGTGAGCACACAAAATGGTCATTTATTCAGTACAATATAGCTCCCCATGCTGGTTCCCAACGTGAGCTACTGTTTAAGTTGATAGAGATTTTAAGGACAATAAGCACATCAAAACTCAGCGAGTACATTAAGAGCAGAGGCTGGGATATTTCACATAGCCAATTAGGAAGCATTTTAAAAGTATTCATAATTTATAATATCATGACAGTTTCCTATTCAATTTTTGAATGTGTTACCCTCTACATCTAGAAAACCCTAAACTCTTATTCTATTCTTTCCTGGGCACATGTTTACTACCCATTTATAATCTAAGAGACACACTGTTTTGCCCTGGGGAATATCTCAACTCCTTTGCGTTTTTGTTAGAAAAAGATGCCCCACACCTACACTGATATAAAACAGTGAAATAGTGACAGTGAAACAGTGTTTCCTGTATCAAAGTAGAGATTTGCTCCTTAGCCTAACAAAATGAAACTTAAAAAAGGCATCTCTTCATGCACAAAGTATTGCTGTCTTCAGAAAGCACTCACACACCAGTAATGTTAACAGGGAATTTCTTACATGACCTCAGAAGACAGGATCTCATCTACTTCACAACTAATCCAGTTATAGATAATATATGGATTTATGAAGTGTATTTTATTAATAATCACCATTAAATTAATTATAAAGAAATGTAGTACATACATGTTCAAAACATACATGAATAATAATTGGGAAAAATCTTCCTATTTTATACATTTTCTTTACCTCAATTCCATTCAGCAATTATTTCCTCTCATTCTTAGCCAGGGCGTCACTGATCTTATGCTCTCAAAACATCTACCATAGGGGTTAGAGAGATAGTAAGCCTATATTATCTTGTGTCTTGCATGAATATGATAGGGGTCAGATCTTTGGTATCACACATATGGTCACCTAAGCAGAGCCAGGACTAAGTCTTGAGAACTGCCTGGGTATAGCCCCAAATAAAAAGAAAGAAAAAAGTCACCCCAACTTGTAAACAATATATTTTTTTGTTAAAATTTTTATTGTACTTTAGAAAACATGATTACGGGGCTGGAGCGATAGCACAGCAGGTAGGGCGTTTGCCTTGCACGCGGCCGACCTGTTCTAATCCCAGCGTCCCATATGGTCCCCTGAGCACCGCCAGGGGTTATTACTGAGTGAAGAGCCAGGAGTAACCCCTGTGCATCGCCGGTGTGACCCAAAAACCAAAAAAAAAAAATAGATAGATAAATAAATAAAATAGAAAACATGATTACAATAGTGTCACCTGTTATGGGTTTGATGTAAAATTACTACACCTTCACCATAACCAAAGTGTCTAAGACTTTAACTACTATCTTTATGTCATATCTAGTCTGCCTTTCCTTCCACAAATACTATTTTAATAAAATGTTACATCACTTAAAATGTATAATCAGATGAGGAATATATAATTGTAATAACTATATTATGAATGAAATTAAAAGGAGATGTGTTCCTTTCATTTGGAAGTTGATTCAAATAGTAATATATAAAGACTTTACTCCTGAAAGTCAGGATTCTTTCTTCCTTTTCTCTTTTATTATTGCTTGGATTTGGGGCCACATCCAGCGTGCTCAGTGTTTACTTCTCTTCTGTGAGTGAATATTTTCTCCATCTCAGTAGAGTATTTCTTAACTTTTGTTCATTGTTTTTTATTAATGTAAGAATGCTATTTACTTAGCCATTGATTAAGCTGACTGAATTGAGCATGAACTCCGCATTTTTTAAAAAATTCAGAATGTTAATTTTATTTTATTATTTTTTTAATCACTATGAGATACAGTTACAAAGCTTTCCTGTTTAAGTTTCAGTCATACAATCACCCAGTTAGTATATATATTCCACCACCAAGATTTCCAGTATCCCCCCCAAAATCCCACCCCACCTCCTGCCTCTGTGGCAGACAATCTTCCCCACACTCTCCTTTGTATTGCTTGTTATGAGCAGCAGTGTGCTCCTGGAATTCTAAGATTTTAGATAATTAGGGTCTGGAGAAATCTCTACAGTGAACTGCTTGGTTTGGAGATTCTTTTGTGTGTTTCTGGATCAAGGCCATTAGGAGCTTAAGAAGGAGTCGGAGATAGTTTGTGGGCATGACCTCGGGGTCCCCTGGGGATGGGACTGACCCATCCCCTATCCCTTGAGACCTGGAGTTTGCTGTCACTAAACCCGCATACCTGCACTTCTCCTTGGGTTCTGGAAGTTGGAGACTGCCGGGGTTCTTAGGGGGCAGGCATTGTCGCTCCACCTGCCCCCACCTGAGGCACCCCAGTGAAGTCGGCCTGGCTTAAAGTCTGGGGGCATCTCTGCAGCAAGCTGCTCAGTTCAGAGATTCTTTTGTGTGTCTCTGGATTATGGCCCTTGTTTCCATCTTTTCTAGAGAAATGAACTATTGGTTATGTCCTGCAGGGCACACTGGCCCTAACTGCGGCTTTTGATCTCTTTCGAGATATATGGATCTCGGAAATAAGCCAAATAAGTGAGCTTGTATAGCTGAGCTAGAGGTGGTTTGGGGTTGTGACTTTTGACCATTTAATTTCTTGGTAAACTTGGCCCCAAGTTGTTGGGTTCAGTCAAAAGCACAATGGCAATTTTTGGGTATCAAGAAGTCTGATGGCACCTTCAGGCTGCTGGTGCACTAGCCCTATAGGTACAGGTTAACCTGCTGGTGGCACCATACCCCTTGTTATTTTTTTCATAGTCACTGTCACTGTCATCCTGTTGCTCATCGATTTGCTCAAGCGGGCACCAGTAACGTCTCCATTGTGAGACTTGTTGTTACTGGTTTTGGCATATCGAATACGTCACAGGTAGCTTGCCAGGCTCTGCCACGCGGGCAAGATACTCTGGGTAGCTTGCCAAGCTCTCCGAGAGAGGCAGAGGAATCAAACCCGGGTTGGCCACGTGCAAGGCGAACGCCCTACCCATTGCGCTATCGCTCCAGCCCAAATAAATAAATAAATTGGTCTTTTTCATAGTACAAACCCTTTTTAATTTAATAAACTAACATTTATTATTGCTTCATTTAAAAGTTATCATTTAGCATTACAAAATAAGGAAAGATGTTTTGTGAGAGTTAACTTAAATATTTGGTGTATTCATTGCACTTCATAAATTCATGTACTAATTATAAAACTGAATTGATAATGAGGTAAAAAGATCTGTCCTTGGCACACATTCAAAAGAACAAAAGCAACCAGTGCTGGCGTGGATGTGGGGAAAAAGGGACACTTCTTCACTGTTGGTGGGAATGCCGAATGGTCCAGCCTTTTTGGAAAACAATATGGACAGTTCTTCAAAAACTAGAAATTGAGCTTCCATATGACCCCGCAATACCACTCTTGGGAATATATTCTGAGGATGCAAAAGAGTACAGTATAAATGACATCTGTACCTATATATTTATTGCAGCACTGTTCACAATAGCCAAAATATGGAAACAACCCGAGTGCCCTAAAAAGATGACTGGTTAAAGAAATTTTGGTACATCTACACAATGGAATACTATGCAGCTGTTAGGAGATGAAGTCATGAACTTTGCTTATAAATGGATGAACATGGAGAGTATCATGCTAAGTGAAATGAGTCAGAAAGAGAGGGACAGACATAGCGGGACTGCACTCATTTGTGGAGTGTAGGGTAGCATCACATGAGGCTGACACCCAAGGACGGTAGATACAAGGGCCAGGGGTTTGTCCCATAGCTGGAAGACTGCTTCATGAGCGGAGGGGAAAGAGCAGATGGAATAGAGAAGGGATCACTAAGAAAATGATGGCTAGAGGAACCAGTTGGGATGGGAGATGCATGCCGAAAGTAGATAATGGACCAAACATGATGACCTCTCAGTGTCTGTGTTGCAAGCTATAATGCCCAAAGGAGAGAGAGAGAGTATGGGGAATATTGTCTGACATAGAGGCAGGGAGAGGGTGCGGAAGGGGTGTATACCTGGGATACTGGTGGTGGGGAATGTGCACTGGTGGAGGGATGGGTGTTTGATCGTTGTGAGATTGTAACCCAAACATGAAAGCTTGTAACTATCTCATGGTGATTCAATAAAATTTTAAAAATTAAAAACAAAAAGAAACATCTGTCTTGAGATCATGTAGAGAAGTGAACATTACAGGTGTGTGAGTGCTTTTTGAAGATAGCAAAGCTTTGTACATGTGTAGACATCTTTTCTCAGCTCCATTTTGCCAGTATAGTCTGTCCTTTGATATTGAAAATACTGTTTCATTTTAAATTATGGATTTTTGTGACTACACAATAAGACATCAGCTCTATGGAGAAAATATGCTTATCTATAACAAATTGAAACAAAAGAACTATTAAAATCAATATGAGTAATATCCAAAAATATCAAAGCAAGTAAACCTAAAATATTTCAAAAATCATTATCATATTCATATTAATCAGACAGTTTTCAAACTATAAAATGTTCAGGCTACAGTGTTGACCCATATACCAGCCTTGCTCCAGATTCCCAAGTAAATCTCCCAAGCAGCTTTGTGGAATCACCTGTCCCCACAGCAGAAAACTCCAGAACACCCATACATGCCCAGCCAAAATTCTGGCAACAGCACTCTCACCCCACCGCTAAGCCATGCCAATGACTCAACTCCATCACTTAATGAATATTCTTTGTACCGATGCCAACCTGAGATAATGTCAAGTATCCGGTGACCAGGATGAGAACTGTGGTGGTTTTTCAGAGTCAGGGTGGGTAGCCTTCCCACAACACCCACAGTTCCCAAAGACCTGACAGCCACATCCACCTCCCACAGCCGCCGCCATGCCTACTCATTGGTCCTGAAGTCTCTGGACCTCCTCAGGCAACAAACAGCTTAATAAATTCTTAGATTAAGGACTTAATAACTCTACAATCAGATATAACAATTTTCACATAAATTGTTTTTCTGTATCTTTTGATTTTAATATTGTATCTTTATCTAATCAATTTAAATTCTATAATTGTATTAATAATTGTGACTTTTTCCTACATTAAATTAAATTTTAAAACTTTTTAGGTGCAGGGGTATGGTGTCGCCAGCAGGTCAACCTGTACCTGCAGGGTGAGTGCATCGGCAGCCTGAAGGTGCTATCAGACTTCTTGATACCCAAAAATTGCCATTGTGCTTTTAACTGAACCCAACAACTTGGGGCCAAGTTTACCAAGAAATTAAACAGCCGAAAGTGAGGTACATGGGAGCCACATCCATAAACCACCTCTGGCTCAGCTATACAAGCTCATTTATTGGGCTTATTTCAGAGACCCATAGTTCTCGAAAGAGATCAAAAGACACAGTTAGGGTCAGCGTGTGCAGTTAGGGTCAGAGGTATTATGGAATTAGGGCAAGCGGGTGCACCCTGTAGGGCATATGCCAATAGTTTGTTCTCTGAAAAAGATGGAAAATAAAGGCCATGATCCAGAGACACACAAAAGAATCTCTGAACCAAGCAGCTCGATGCAGAGATGCCTCTGGACTTTAAGCCAGGCCAACTTCACCAGGGTACCTCAGATGGGGGCAGGCATTGTCCCTCCATCTGCCCCCTAAAAGCCCTGGCAGCTGCCAACTTTCAGAACCCAATGAGAAGTGCAGGTATATGGGTTCAGTGACAGCAAACTCCAGGCCTCAAGGGATAGGAAGGGGATGGGTCAGTTCTTCTCATCCCCTTACCCTCATGGGACCCTGAGGTCATGCCCACAAACTGCCTTTGGCTGCTACTTGGGGTCCTTAACGGCCTTGATCCAGAGACACACAAAGGAATCTCTGAACCCAGCAGCTTACTGCAGAGATTTTTTCAGACCCTGTATCACTGTATCACTGTTATCCCGTTACTCATCAATTTGCTCGAGCGGGCAGAAGTAACGTCTCCATTGTGAGACTTGTTGTAACTGTTTTTGGCATATTGCATACGCCATGGGGAGCTTGCCAGGCTCTGCTGTGTGGGCTAATAAAATAAATCATGAAACTGCCAGCATGCAATTATTGGGGCAAAAAACAGACAATATCATATGACTCGTTACTAGCTGCCAACAGATTTCAAGATCTATTCAATCTTTACTCTCCCTGAAACTCCACAAACTAGTACATTCGAAGGCTTACAGATCTCTACATAAGTGTTTCATATACACAGATGTCACTGTCACTGCTCATCGATTTGCTCGAGTGGACACCAGTAACGTCTCCATTGTGAGACTTGTTGTTACTGTTTTTGGCATATCAAATATGCCACAGGTAGCTTGCCAAGCTCTTCCCTGCAGGCGAGATACTGTTGGTAGTTTGCTGGGCTCTCCTAGAGGGGTGAAGGAATTGAACCCGGTTTGACTGCGTGCATGGCAAATGCCCTACCACTGTGCTACACACAGATGATTTATAATACCCAAACAGAAGTTTTCATTTGTTTTTCTAGATCTGTTTTCCCCCAATCTTTCCCATCATGAGAAATATTACCATCCTATATATACTCCCAGTTGCTCAAGCCCAAACACACAGGTGTCAACCTTTATTCTTTCCAAGAACTCCCTATACCAAATTTATCAACAAATCTGTTTCCAAACATATCCCAAATCTGTCCAAGTTCTTTCACATCTTATCCATCATTCTAATTCAAGATATTCACCATCACACCTTTTTTGGGCCACATTCAGCAGTGCTCAGAGGTTACTTGTCTCTGCATTAAGAAATCATTCATGGTGGGCTAGGTAGGGACTATATGCAATGCTGGGAATTGAACCAGATGGGAAGCATGCATGGCAAGTGCCTTACTTTCTATGCTATCACTCCAGCTTCACCATCAAACGTTCTAATTAGTACCTGATTCTAGCATGAACCATAACCTACTTGCCACATGTCAGCAAAAATGAGATCACGGAGGTATAACTTTTCATCCTCCTGGTTTATCAGGTCTGCCTAACTCTCCAATCCTATCATACCACTCTCCTCCTCACCTTCAATGCTCCAATATTTTTTCTTTTTCTTTTTTGCTTTTTAGGTCACATCCGACAATGTAGAGTGTCTACAATGACTCATGCACTCAGGAATTACTCCAGATCCTAATTATCTAAAATTTTAGAATTCTAGGAGAACACACGACTCTTGTGGCCACACAATATCTTATGCTATTCATACCAAGCAATACAGAAGAGAGTATGAGGGAGACTGTCTGCTATAGTGAGGGGGAGGGGTGGGACGGAGGATATACTGGGGACCTTTGGTGGTGAAAGATGTGCACTTGTGGAGGATGGGGTGATCAATCATTGTATGATCAAACAGGAAAGCTTTGTAATTGTATCTCATGATGATTTTTTAAAAGTAATAATAAAATAAACTTAACATTCTGAATTTAAAAAAATTAATGTGGAGTTCATGTCCAATCAATCAGCTTAGTCAATGGCTGAAGAAATAGCAGTACTCCTACTGAAAAGAAAACAAGTTTTTTTAAAGTGCATGAATCTTTGTTGTTATTGTTTTGGAGCCACATCTGGCAGTGTGCAGGACTTACTTCTGGATTTGTGTTAAGGGATCAATCCTGGTGTGCATCTCAGAGTAATTGCCATTTCCATATGCACAGAATTTCTGAATTCTTTATGTGATGCTGGGAATTGAACCCAGGTCAGTCACCATATGGGATGCTGGGAATCAAACCCAGGTCGGCTGCGTGTAAGGCAAATGCCCTACCCGCTGTGCTATTGCTCCAGCCCCTATAAGAAGTTTTAAAAAGGTAAAATACCCTTTACTGATGCCATGGGAAATGAGAGGCACTTCATTCAGAAATTCTATGCACATGGAAATGGCAATTTCCGTGAGATACTGATTTCATCATAGCACTGAACAGAAAATACTGAGGGAAATTTTGACCATACAGATGCCTAAATTATTTTATTTATATTATCTCTATAATAATTTAATCTTTTAGTATGAAGAAGTTGAATGCAGACTTCAAGAGAAATGGTGAAGTGGGCAAAAACAAGAAAGTTCCCCATTAAATTATAACAAGAAATCAATTATATGTCACAGAAATAAATATGATCTCAAGTCCATAATCCCTCCCTCATTATCTATAAGAAACAAGATATTAGACACTGTATAGTTTCAGAAATGGCTCAAATTCCCTCTTCTAGGACTTCTTGTCCCACTGACATTCTTGTGTTATAGGAGAGAACATAACATTTGTCTTAAGTCGGTTTTCACTGAACATCCCTGAGCTCACTAAGTTCTGAGACATGATGTGAAGGACTCCTAATGAGGCATGTATCATCAAAAGGATAAATAGAACAATGGACGATTCCCAACTAACTTTAGTGAGAATGGGAAGTTATGTACTTTTGTGGAATTAGAGAGCTCTAAGAAAAACTTTTCAGCAGCACTCCACCCATCATGTTTAATTTTCTTGGTCTTAAGAGCTGTGATCCCCAAACAAGGGTGAGAAGGATTCTGTGGATTGGGAAATCCCAGATTGTTTTCTGAAAACAACCCAGGTTAGGGCCTGGTTTTGGAACCAAGAGTGTCTCTGAGGCCCCAGCATAGCAAAACCTTCAGGGTGGCCCCCTCAGTAGAAGGGCAGGCTGAGTTCCAGCCCTGCTGAAGCCCCAGAAGCCTCACCCATACCCTACAATTACTACGGAAAGAAACCCCAGTTTCCTCTTGCCAGTGAGAGTGGAAGCCACAGCTTTCTCTCTCCAGATGTTCCATATCTTCCCCATCCCAAATTCTGTCTCAGCATTCCTGGGGGTTCCCAGGAACATAAAACTTTTCCCTGGAGCCTAGGCTGACAGGGAAACTAAGATAATGGGCAATTATCCTTGGAGAGATTTAGAGCACCTAGACATCCGTGCTATTTTTTGGAATCTTTTGTAAATGCTTGCCAGCTGATAAGGAATGCAAGGAGCCTTTAAAGGGGCACACACAAAACTTCCTTTTAATTTAGTCCTATATTATAAAAAGAACTTATGAAGTTCCCCTTTCTTTTCTCTTCTATTTTCCAATACTTTTCTACTTTCCAATAACTCTAGGTCTGATCATCTTTATTACTAAATATTTTTGTCCTTGAATATCTTGAAGAACCTGGATATTGCCAGTTCTTCAACAGAGACTTGCTGCTGCCACTTCTGCATCATCAGCATCACTGCAATATAAGAGCCCAGCTACACTGCTTCACGACTAATATCAGAAGAGATTCCAAGCCTATAAAATTTAGGTACACAGGTCTTTGGGCTGAAAACTTTGGGGTCTTCTTGGAGTGAGTGTAGGAGCTTCCTTCCAACGCCCATACTGCCTGAAGCCACAGCAGTCACAACCACAGCCTCAACCATGTAAATGGTCCAACTTCACAGCTTCACCTTCATATTGGGAAGATGCCAAGCCAATGAAACTCTTGGGTACATTGTCTTAAGGCTGAAAACTCTGGAGCCTCTTCAGGAAGGGGGTGAGGAGAGTCTCAGCCTTGCTGTAGCCCTAGCAGCCGCATCCACTCCCCACAGCCTCTGCTATCTAAATGGCCCAGTTTCACAGCTTCATGACTAGTCTCAAGAGATGCCAAGACACACACACAAAAAAATCATTCCAGTTCTACAGTTTCTAGAGCACAGGGCCACATATGCGACCACATGACACCTCCAAATTCCACAATACAGACAGACCAGTAGGAGCAAACAAAGTAGATGAGAAAGCATCATAGAAGTTCACTAAGCTCACTAAGCAAAACCAATAACACAGAAGACTCAACAAGCAACAAATAGCTCCCTAAGTCCTCAACGACTTTAATAACACTATTGTGAGATATAACAATGTTTAAAATTTTTCTTACAGGGGCTGGAGCGGTAGCACAGCGGGTAGGGCGTTAACCTTGCACGCAGCCGACCCGGGTTCAAATCCCAGCATCCCATATGGTCCCCTGAGCACCGCCAGGAGTAACTCCTGAGTGCAGAGCCAGGAGTAACCCCTGTGCATCGCCAGGTGTGTCCCAAAAAGCAAAAAAAAAAAAATTTTCTTTTACAGAACTATTATTTGATAATTCCACTTAGCATTTTCGTTACAATATAAAATATAATATAATCAATATAAAATAAATTATTTTGTGTATGCTTAAGGGGCAGGTTTGGTGGAGGAATGGTGGAAACTGGGGATAATGGAGGAAAAGTCACACTGATAGTGGAAATAGAGCTAGAATATTGAATGCCCAAAACAACTGTGTTATGAACAACTTTGTAAACCATGGTATTTAGATAAAGGTTGTTTTTTAAAAAAAAATAAAATAAAACCTGTAGGGAAAGTCATGCCACTATTTCCACCTTTGCCAGGTCCCAAATCCTCTGCTTGGTTTGACTCAACTTATTAAAAATGCATGAGTGTTATCTGTGTATTGTATTCCAGTCCTCTACAGTGGATGGCCTAATGTGTGCTGTCAACATGATTAATTTTTTAAACTATCTTGTCTGGGTTAAGAGGTTGGAAGAGGGTGCTTGAGGAATAGCACCAGGACTTAGAAAACCTGATTAGCAACTATATAATCATGATTAAATATCTATTTTTGCCAATGAGACTAGAATAATCCTAGCAGTTCTGCTCTCTGTGGGGCCTAATGCCACAAATGATTTCTGTATGAACTGGAGCGAGGTGTGTGTATGTACCAAATGGGTACACCTCTAGTGAGTGTCATAACTTAAAAGATGTGTGAGCACTACAGGAAAAATTGCAACCCCTGGCAAGATGTGAACACCCCGGTGATCTCCAGCAAGCATTGCAAACTATAACTGTGTGCCTCAACTAAAGAGTACAACCATTGCAGAAGCTCTTTAATTTTATGTAGTCCTTTTTTTATTGTCTTTACCAATGGCTTTGTACTTTTGAGGTCTAGATCTTGAAGCATTCTGCCTATATTTTCCTCAAAGTACTTTGCAGGTACTATGATTTACAAAGTTCATAGTATCTATTTCAGGAGTTTAATGTTTCAACTCCAAGTCTATGATCACCAGTGTCAGAGCCCCTCCACCAATGACCTAAAGTTGTTTCCCACTCCCCAATCTACCCTATTAGCAAAATTATTTAAAAATATATATACTTATTATAGTGTGGATCACATGTTTACAATAATGTTTACTATTACGATTTTGATGTAAATACTTGCCTCACCTAAAAACCACTGAAATGTCCAGGACTCTTGACCAGTGCCCTGTACTATTATCAGTCCAGTGACTGATTCTTTAGCCCACCCCCTTTAATTCCCTTGTCCTTGTCTTTTCACTCTCTATATCACAGATAAGTTTGAATATCTGGTATTTGTCCTCCTTGAAGTGTGCATTGATTTGTACAACTAAGGTTGTAGTTTTTGGATATTCTATTCTGACCCATTGGTTAGAGAATCTGTCCTTATCTAGTACCACACTGTTTTGATCACTATGGCATTATGGTATAGTAGCACTGTAGCACTGTCATCCCGTTGTTCATCGATTTGCTCAAGCGGACACCAGTAACATCTCCATTATGAGACTGACTTGTTACTGTTTTGGCATATTGAATACGCCATGGGTGACTCGCCAGGCTCTGCCAAGAGGGCGGAATACTCTCAGTAGCTTGCTGGTCTCTCCAGAGAGATGAAAGAATCAAACCCGGGTCGGCTGCGTGCAAGGCAAACGCCCTACCCACTGTGTTATTGCTCCAGTCCAGTATGGTATAGTATAACATAATATTGTATAGTTTCAAGTTCAGTTATGATATGTTTCCCTGTTTCTACTTTTCAATATGATTTGGGCTATTATTTGGCTATTTGGGGTCTTTTGTTGTTCCATACAAACTTAATCATTGACTATTCTAAGTCCTTGAAGAATGTCTGAATTTGAATAGTAATTTCATTGAATCTATATAGTACTTTAGGTAGGACATCATTTTAACAATATTGATTATTCCAATACAAGAGCATGAAATATTTTTTCCTAAATAAAATAAATTTTAACATATTTCCCCCAGTCAGGACACATAATCTGGAATTCAATGACCAGTCCTCCAGAATTCTCTCCAATTCCTCCTGCTTCAGTTTAATCCTGCAATAGGGGATGGTTTTCTGGGCCTAAACAGGCATGTGCTCTTAAACTAGTAACTGTTAATGCACTGGATAACCTGGAAGCAAGGCTCTATTCCAAAAAAGCCTCAAAGCGGGGACAAGGTCACATAAGGACTATGTGGCCTCAGATTGCTTTTGATTTGTTCACACTCTTTTGAACCAGTGTATTATCCTTTCTAAACTCAGGGTTTCACCTAAGAAACCTTTCAGCACTAAAATTCACAACATCCTTGCATAAGTCTGGTTTTGAGGTCACAACTGGTGGTACTCATGATCACCCCTGTCAATGCCCAATGCCAGGGATTAAACATATGTCGGCTGCATCAATGTAAGATTCTATCTGCTGTACTGTCTTTCTCATCCAGCACTCTAACTTTTATCCTCAATATGGTTAGGTTGACAAGTTTAGATCCTTTCAGTTTTACATTTAGATTTAAAGGTCACAGAAAGAAAAAATGTTTTTCTTTCTCAGTCCTCTACCTCATCCCCATACAGATTAGTCTCTAGCTAGTCACTCTCAACTCCAAATATGAACTAGAACACTTTTATTCAAATATAGTTCTCTCTCCTTTCCTTCCTCACTGATAGTTATAAAAGCCCTCCCTGTATACAGCAGGAGCCTAGGTGTGGAACACCAGGTCACTTGAAATCTCTGCCAATGGAACAGGTGTCTAATCAGATTGTAGGATGGGAAGACTGATGGTAGGATTTGGCTGCAAGTAAAAGGAAGCTCTAAGGCCCTCCCACTCCTTCTCTCAGCACACACTCTCTAGACTCTCTCCTCTCTCCAATGGATCGGGTAGGGCGGTATGCTCAGACACTGGGCCCAGTAAGACAGGCCATTCAGGGCCAGATAGGGGCAGAATACAGGCAGGGAGACTGGGAAAGCATACATGGGATAGAGAGAGCAGTGCAGGGATAGGACCTGACCATCATTCACAGGAGACTAAATATATTGCATATGACAGGACAGGAAAGTTGTTCCCAGGATGGGGCCGCATCAGGGACAGAACTTGGTCGTGGGCAAAAGAGAGAGGTCTGGATGTCTGGGGAGGTTCCTGGAACCATCTATCTTTTCCGTACAGTAAACTAACTTTTAATCTGAGTTTTGTATGCAAGTCTTTCATACAATTCTCAAGAATCAACCCACACAGGAAAATCTGCTTTTGTGCTAACAACTATAATCATTCTATTTCAGTGCAGTTGACAACTACCTTTCAAAAATGAAAATAGCAACATATGTTTCTAATAAAGGGAAAAACAATAAAATAGTTCATATATATATATATACATACATACATATGGTACAATAGCACAGCATTTGCCTTGCATGCAGTCAACCTGGGTTCAATTCTTCTGTCCCTTTCGGGGAGCCCAGCAAGCTACCGAGAGTATCTTGCCCTCAAGGGAGAGCCTGGCAAGCAACCCATGGCATATTTCATTTGCCAAAAACAGTAAAAAGTCTCACAATGGAGACGTTACTGGTGCCCGCTTGAGGAAATCTATGGGCAATGGGATGACAGTGATAACAATTACAGTGATAGTGATATATCATCATCATCATCATCATCATCATCAATATTATTATCATCCCATTGATCGTCAAATTATTCGAGTGGTCTCAGTAACATCTCCATTCGTCCTAGCCCTGAGATTTTAGAAGCCTCTCTTTACTCATCCTTTCCAACGGTGTCGCATTGGAGGCTCTTTCAGGTCAGGGGAATGAGACCCATCATTGTTACTGGTTTGGGCATATGAATACGCCATGGGGAGTTTGCGAGGCTCTCCCATGTGGGCAGAAAACTCTCACTAGCTTGTCAGGTTTTCCCAGGGGGGTGAACTAGGCTATAAGATGTCCTATAAGAGAGCATCGCTCTCTACCGGGAGCTTGGTTTTATAGTCTCTGGATGTTGGCCGTTGGTAGGACTACATGGCACCGGGGCAGTCCCTGGGTGTGACCGCCTAGCTACTGGAAAATGGGGGATCTGGGCGGAAAGATGCCCAGTCCCAATCCAAGCAGGCTTGGAGGTCTCAGCCCTGGATCCCACAGCCCTGGGTTCCTCTGCCAGTTCCTTCATGCATGAGGCTCATCCGAACGTGTGGAGAGGGGTCTTGAGCATGGCTGTGGCTAGGCTCTGGAGGTCTTCGGCCATGGAAGCTCTTCTCTGGGCAGGGAGCGAAACTGAAGCCTACCCCCTCCGAGGGGCCGCGGGGAAGACATCCAGGCACGGGCACAAGAGACTTTCTGCGACAGTGATACATACACACACACACACACACACACACACACACACACACACATATATATGTATATATATACATATATATGGAATTACATCATACCCAGGGTTATCATTTTAAAAGTTATCTCTAGACATCTTCATCTACTTATCTAAGATGTTCACAAATGTGAATTACATGTATTCCAGGAGCACAGTCTTGTAGTTTTTATTCCTTCTTCTACAAGCAAGCCTAGTGGAATATCAAGAATATATAAAATTATTTTAACTATTTAATGCTATATTGTGGTTGAATTTTATTTTTATTTTATTTTTTTGCTTTTTGAGTCACACCCAGCGATGCTCAGGGGTTACTCCTGGCTCTGCACTCAGGAATTACTCCTAGCAGTGCTGGGGCAGCCATATGGGATGCCGGGGATCAAACCCGGGTTGGTCGTGTGCAAGGCAAACGCCCTACCCACTGTGCTATCGCTCTGGCCCCTGTGGTTGAATTTTAAATGAGTCCTATTGTATTAGTCAATCATATGACTTGAGAGTTCTTTTTTCAAAGATTAATATTTTTAGTGCATCAATCTGAGAGAGTCCCAGTGAGTTTTAAAATAGGAATCTGGGGCTAGAGAAATAGCACAGTGGGTAGGGCTTTTGCCTTGCACACGGCTGACCCGGGTTTGGTTCCCAACTTCCAATATAGTCCCCTGAGCACCGCCAGGGGGTAATTCCTGAGTGCAGAGCCAGGAGTAACCCCTGTGCATCGCTAGGTGTGACCCAAAAAGCAAAAAATTTAAAATTAAAAAAATAATAATAAAATAGCAATCTGTTCATAAAATAAGATCTCTTTTGAAGTCCCACATAGGCATTTGTAGCTCCCTTAGCCCCGGCCTCTTTCTGTTCTCAGATTGACCCAATTCTACCCTGTCAGAACTTTTGCTTATTTTCACAAGCCCCAGTGCTGTTTTCTGCTTAGATTCCAAACAGGCTGCTCCCCACCCCCATCCCATACCAGTCATGAAGATCAGTCAGTGCCTGTCAGTGCCTACCTGCTTTGCAACTTTGTTGTTTTTGGAGACTTCATCACAATTTACTGCTTTAGAACAAGTCTTTTTGTTTTTTCTTCTTTTTTTTTTTTCAAACTAAGCCTACGAGCGTAAGACTGTTTATCTCCTGGAACTTTTTTGCATCAGCAACTCTTCAAGGACAAATGTTTGAGTGACTTCAGTGGAGAGGAGGAAAAAACTACATCTTCAGTTCCAAGGGTGACAACCCCAGAGTCACTGGGGATTAATACTGTGAATTATTTGTATTACTTATGTATTTAATCTTTCATTCAGCTATGGGAAAACTTGAACTTGTATTTTCATTAGGCACAAAGAGCCTAAACAAATAATCAAGTAGGGAACAAAAAATGGCTCCTCTTACTCCTACATGTTATTCTCAGGCTTTTTTACCTGCTTGTTTTTACCTATTATTGAGGAAATAGGCCAGTGTTGAGGAAATTAAGTGTCATTTAAGGGACACTTAAATGACAAGGACATCAACAGAAGGCCACCCTCAGCACTGCTTTCAGAAAATAGACTTAAGTACCAGGGAAAGCACTTATGGCATGTACACGTGGTTGTATGTGGGACATCAGGATTCAATACTCAGCACTACATGACTGCCCAAGCACTATAGGAAGGGATGCCCCTAGCACAGAGTAGGAGGGACAGCCAAACACACACACACACACACACACAGACACACACACACACACACACACTACCCCCAAACCAAAAAACAGCTTATTGGTTTGAGGAGACCTCAGACCAGCAGGAATGACAGGGTTAGGTTCTGGGTTTTGCTCATGATTTTTATTTTCAAGGGTGTCACACCTGGTGGTGTTCAGATATTACTCCTGATTGTGCACTGAGATCACTCCTGGTGGGGTTCCAGACCCTATGGGGTGCTGAGGATTAAACCCAGAGTGGGTCATGCATAAGGCAAAGGTCCTACCTGCTCTCCTATCTGTCTGGCCCCTGTACCATTCAGGTCTTCATGCAAACGTCGCCTCCGCAGAAAGGCCTTCCCAATTCAGGGACCTCATTCTCCAGGCTTTCCTCTATTGTTTTTGTGGGGGTGGGGGCATTGGGAAGGTGGGGTGGAAGGTTTGGGGAGGGAAGAGGCCGGGAGGAGGTGGGCCATACCCACTAGTGCTCAGGGCATATTCTTGGCTCAATGTTTAAGGATCACTCCTGGTAGGGTTCCGGGTATGTGGTGCTGAGGCTCGAACCCGGGACTGGCTTTCCAGGCTGTATTATCACTCTAGCCCTTTACTCTTAATTCTTGCTTCTCATCTTTCTTTACCAGGAAAAGGGTCATAAATGCTCACCCATCACGTACACCTTCCCCCATTCCCACCCCCTCCGGAAGCCCGTCTGCTCCCCCACTGGGAGGAATCCGGTGCCAAACCTGACCCTGCTCTGGCATTCTCCGTGTCTCCCCAGTGCCCTCCGGGGGCCTGCATACACAGGCTCCCAAGGGTTAAGTGGCTCGGTTCACGATTAGTCAGAAAGGAGACTGCTAACACCGCGTTCCCCGGCCTCTGCTCAGCACCCGCCTCTGCTTCACCGCCATTTTCATTTTCCAGGTCCGAGCCCTGAGCTTGTTCAAAGAAATTAGTTGATGCAAAGGGAAACCCTTTTATTTAGGACTAGAAAAAGTATTGAGGGAGGTGAATAGATTAAACACAGGATTTTTTTTTTTTAATTTTTAAATCTCTGAAAAACTATTCCGAGGGCAAGAGGCGAATGGCGACTGTGGAGGAGGGGAGGGCGGAAGTAAGGGAAGGATAAAAAATAAGGGGACGGGGGAGGGAAGATGGCGGGCAGGGAGAAACAAGGGGGCGGGGAGCACGCTCCGATGAGAGTTTAGAGAAGTGCCAAAGCCCGTAGAGTAAGGGAAGTTAAACCTGACATGGGCATCTGAAAGTTTTTCTAAACAAGGAAGTGGAGGCAAGGTAAGTGTATGAACTCAGGACTCTGGCGGACCTCCACCCCCACCTCCCAAGAAATCACTAGAACCTCGGGTCGGGGTGAGTAGGCGATGACTTTTGCCTTTTTCACCCTATCTTAGAACCCCTTTTTCCACCTCAAAGCTTCCCCACTTCTACGCCCCGCCCCCAATCCCCCAGAATTCCCCTCTTCCATTCCCCCCCATTCTGCCCTTATAATCATGTGAGCCCTCACAGCCAATGAAATTAAACCCCTGTGGTCACCCAGGGAGACCCCACTCGTGATCTCAAGATCTCGTGAGACTTGCTCCAGAGGGAAAGCGAAGCCAGGATTGGCCAGTTCACGAGGTTTGCTGAGTCACAGCCTGTACCAGCTTGTACCGGTTCTCGCCTCTCGCCACTTTCCTGGAGAGGCCGCGTGGTGAGTCGCAGTCTGTCTGAGGAGAACTTGTAAGTTCAAAGCCGGGTTCCCCCACCTTTAATCTTGGACTCCTCACGGATAAGCCCCACTTTCCCTTTTCCCCTCCCTGTGTTCTGGGTGAAAATGAGAGAGCTACGAAGACTAGGCCAGCCGCAGTGGCGACTCTGGTCTGCCCTGGCCCCCATTTTTGTGAAGATGGCCGTCCGTAAGAGCTTGAGACGTAATAATTCAACGGAACTGCGGCGTCGGTTTATTGTTTGATCTCATGGGCTGACTGGGGTTTGCGCTTGAAATGGAGACCCTCACTCCAGAATGCGGGCGCCCCTGGACGTGGCGGGTAGGGAGGTAGGTGGGTGGGTGGGGGAAGAAGGGACGGAAATGTGACCAGCAGAATCGTGAGTAGGGGCTTGAAGGGGTACAGTTGACAGAACGGGAGGCCTGTGCTTCGAATTGTTTTCTGGTCTAGCCGCGGAGAAACTGGTCTTCCGGTTTGGAGGTATGAGATTTTCTCGCCCCACCCCTCACTCCGGCACCTCTGCCCCCAAAGGGCATAATAACGTCTCCAGATTTCAATTATCTCAGAAATGATTTCCCCAAGAATCCGTGGCTCAAAGTACGTGTGTTAACACATTGTCTACTTGTTTTTGGAGCATTTCGGTTCTCACTCTCAGACTTAAGTGGACGCAAGTGACTGAGGAAAGGAAAGAGGTTCCGAGGCCAGTGTGAGTTGAACCAGAGTGGACAGAAGTCGACTACAGGTAGGATGGGCCTGGGAACCCCCTGCCTGATCTCTTCCGCCTGCGAAGGAGTGCGGTGGGGAGTACCTTGAGAGTAGAGCGGCAACCCCCGCTGAGCGGCAGTGGTGGGGTACTTAAAAACCTCTTTCTAACCATCATTTTCCCAAGTAAACATTTGCCCTCCTACCTATCCGGAAGCACTTGAAGCAATTGCGGTGTCCAAATCCGTGAGTTCAGAATTAGTGCTTTGGGGGCCAAAGCAATAGTATATAGCAGGTAAGCTCACTTGCCTTGCATGACGCAGATCCTGGCTCGATCTTCAGTACCACCTATGGTCCCTGGAGTCCCACCAGGAGAGATCCTTGAGCACAAAGCCAAGAGTTAAAACCTGAGCATTGTCAGATGTGGTCCTCGGAAAACAAAACCAGATTTAATGTTGTGGGTGATAGAAGGAACAAGGCCCCAGAGATCTGTCTGTCAGACCCCAGAGATCAATTCAGTGTTCAAAAGTCAGGTGTTTGAGTGGGGTTGGAGGATAAGCGGGTGGGGGATTGGGGCTCAGTTCTCTTTGGATTTGGATCAGTACATGGTTGTTTGAAAAATAGACAACAGTGGGTCAGAGAGGTGGTATAGTGGTTAAGGGGCTTGCCTTACACTTGGGGACCCCAATTCGATCCCCAGCATCCCATATGGTCCCAGAGCATCACCAGGAGTAAGTTCTGAGCACTGCAGGATGTGGCCCAAAAGCTTAATAAATAACAATGGGGCTAGAGAAAGCGCAGGCTTTCCATGAAGGAGGTCCGGTTGACCCCCCATGAACACATCATCATTCCTATGCATTGCTAAGCATTACAAGGGATAACACAAAAATGCAAGCAAAATACAAATTAGCAGGGTGGAAGTGATAGTGCAAGGGGGTACAGCAGGTAGAGCATTTATTTGCCCTTAACAAGGCTGAATTTGATTTTTAGCACCCCACATGTTTCCCCAAGCCCATCATAAGTGATCCCTGAGCACAGAACCAGAAGTAAGCCCTGAGCATGGGCAGAGTATGGCCTGAAAACAACAATAACAACCAAAAAGGAAAAAAGGAAAATTAGAGGTCCGGAGAGAGAGTACAGCACTGAGATGATTGTCTTGAATTTGGCAGGCCCAGTTTGATTTGCAGAACTACATACTGTCTACCTCAAGGTGTGCCTAACCCTCCCCTCTACTCCCCAAAAGTCTCACAGTAGCAACAATAATGCACAGCCTCTTCTCTTGTGCCTTGGTAGTGTGAGGTAGTAAACCTAGTTACAGCCAGCACTATTGTTGCTGCATCCAGAACAAGAAATAGTTAGGGGACCAGGGTGATAGTACAGCAGGTAGGGCGTTTGCCTTGCGCACGTGGCTGACCTGGGTTCAAATCCCCCTTCCCCTCCCTTCCCCCCCACCCCGCCGCATCCCCACATCCCATATGGTCCCCTGAGCACTGCCAAGAGTGATTCCAGAGTGCACAGCCAGGTGTAATCCCTGAACATCACTGGTTGTGACCCCAAAATTAAAAAAAACAAATGAAGAAGAAATTGTTGCTTTCTGGCTCAGAGCACTGAGCTTTTAAGTAGCCTTTAGGTTAGTATGGGCAGAGATAACAGGTCAGCTTAGGTTTAGAGTAGCTATGTCAGTTTAGGGTGGGTAGAGATAAGAGAGAGGTTAGCTTATATCCTAAGCATCCATGTTTCATGTCTTGGGAGAGGATTTGTAAGATTCAGAAAGTGACTTTGCTTTGTTCACTTCTTAATTCTTATCTGTAACACTGTCCCGTTTTTCATCGATTTGCTCGATGAAAAACGGGCACGAGTAATGTCTCCATTGTAAGACTTGTTACTGTTTTTGGCATATCGAATACACCACAGGTAGCTTGCCAGGCTCTTCGAGAGGGATGAAGGAATCAAACTCGGGTCAGCCACATGGAAGGCAAGAGCCCTCCCCACTGTGCTATTGGTCCTGTCCAATATTTATCAAAAAAATGCAAGTAATTATTTTCACTCATGCAATTTTCAATCCAACTTAAAGCTCAAATTCCCTCTCACCAGAGCATAATGAAGAACATGATTTTGGTAAAAGGATATTGAATCTAAAGATAGTGATGCCAGCAAAAATTTTCCCATTAAAGTAACACTGGAGTTGTCATTATGTTGAAAGCACAAAAGAATAAATGTTGGAAACTATGCCAATTTAAAAGCAGTGGAAGAGTTTGCCAAAATGCAGAAAATATCATAGATTACACAAGAAGAAAACAATGCTACTGAATAGTAATCTTATTTTCTTTGTATATTACATATTATATGTATACTATAATAAGAGTGCTTAATCTTTGACAAGGAAAAAATGGCCCCACCTGGTGGTGCTCAGGTGCTATTCCTGGTTCTGTTCATGAGTGACCCTGCATGTGGTGCTCAGAGTAGTACTATATATGTGATGCTGGGAATTTGAACCAGGGTCAAAGCAACCATAGTCACATGGAAGGCAAGTACATCAGCCCCTTTACTATTTGGCCTGGCCCCTGATATTTTTTATTTTTGTTTATTTAAACATAATTTTCCTGACTTTAGGACCACATCTAACAGCTCACAACTAAGTCATGGCTCGCTCTGCTCGGGAATCACTCCTGGCAGTGCTTGGGACCATAATGCTGTGGTACTGAGATCGGCCACAACAAGGCAAGTGCCTTAATCCTTGTACTCTCTGGCATCAGGATCTTGGGCTAAAATGGTTTACAGTTTCCCCCACCCCCTTTTTTTGTTCTGTTTGTTTTTGTTTTATTTTTGTTTTTCAGTCATTTGGCAGTGTTTGTGGGTTACTCCTGGCGGACCTCAGGTTAGCCTCGTGCAAGGCAAAAGTATACCCACTATACTATCACTTCAGCTCCTAAGTTTTCTCTTTACTGAGTCCATCCAGACAAAACTGTGTTTTGTTTCCCAAAGAACACTTATTTTACAAATGCCCAACTTCTCTGGAGCATTCGAAATTGTCCTTTTTGTAAAAAATACAAACGGCACATGTGCGCAGAGGGGTGATGTAGTATTGTTGGCAGGCTCTCGTGCTCTCTCTCGCTCTTGCTCTCTCTCACTCTCTCTCGCTCTTGCGCTCTCTCTCTCTCTCTCTCTCTTTCTCTCTCTCTCTCTCTCTCTCTCTCTCTCTCTCTCTCTCTCTCTCTCTCTCACTCTCACCACTCACCACTTGCATTTGGTGCTCTAGAGCCACTGTGTATGGACCGGATCGGAATGGCTCCTCTTTTGTGGTCCGCTTCTGTGTGTGCCACTGTGCTCTCTTTTGTCTGTCTCTCTATCTCTGTCTCTGTCTCTGTCATCTCTTCTTTGGTCTTTTCTGACCTGTCTCTGTCTCTACTTCTGTGTCTTCTCTCTTGCTTCTGTGTCTTCTGTGTTGCCTCTGTGTCTTCTCTCCGCTTCTGTCTCTTCTCCTTGCTTCTGTCTTACCTCCATTTCTTCTCTCTCGCTTCTGTGTCTTCTCTCCTGTGTCTTCTCTGCTGCTGCTTCTTCTCTTACAGTCTTAGTTTATATAGCAATTACATAGGGTGGTGACACAAAGGTGGGTTGAACATTAACAAATCAACAAAGAGGGGTAAGACCTTTTCTCCAGGAGATTAACAAAATCTCATCTGAGATTACTCCAGATTACTAGGAGATCCTCTCAAGGGTGGGATCCAAACAAGGGTGTGTCGCTTTCTTCCTTCCTCAGCTAGTAGTCCACTTAAATAGTTGTAGCAAATTTACTTCTAATATTTATAGCAATGTCATTCTGTATGAGCACAGTAAGTGATATATCAGACTTAAAGTTTGGTTCTTCCTGAGGACATTCAATATATATTCCAGACCACAGTCCTCAAACTAGGTTAGTCTTCCCAACCCCAGCAGGGTCCTAGTCTCGTCGTTACTTTTGGATCATAACGGCATTTGTCTATGACAATGCTCTCAACTTACAGTTGAGTATTGTGTCGCTTTGGCCTGGCCCATTTCGATGCCAGGGTAGCTCACAGCTTGCCCTGGGTCCTTGTCGGGATCCTGCTTTTGGGATGCTATGAACTAAGGACAACTGAATTGAGAAAGCAGATGCCCAGGAGTAAATATTATTGGAGTCAATCAGCTCCCAAGTTACAAAGCATAATTAACTGTCTTCATGTGTCATACAGAAAGGACATTGCTTTAAGGTAAACTAAGTTCCCTGCGGCAAGGCTGAAAGGACAAACCCAATGTTATCCTACACATTGTTACCCAAATTTTGAGTTTGAACTACTCAAAATTTACAATCAAACTAATAATTTTGACCTTACCTCCTTTAAGAAACATGACTCTCAGGTTCTATAAGAACCACTATTCTCTCAGTTATATATTTCTCTTTTTCTTTTTTTTTTTGTTTGGGGGCCATACCCAATAGTGCTCAGGGTTTATTCATAGAGGGCTTGGGTGACCATATTGGGTACTGGGGATCCAACCTCTGTTGGTCACATGCAAAGCAAGTGCCCTACCAATTGTTCTGGTTCCACTGTCATATCTTTCCAAATAGTCACATGATTTGCTATTTTAGGTAACATAAAAGTCTTAAGTGGTAACTACAGATAGTACATTTACTTGTTTCTTTTGTTTCTTTGGGGTTGATAACACTTTCTTCGTGAAGCTGTCTTAACTGGAACAATTGGGTAGTTTTGATGAGGCCCAAAATTCCCCAAGTATACTTCCAGGTTGGTTGTTTTGTTTTCCTTTTTATTTGCCTATCATATATTGTTGGTTATACTGTTTAGTTAGTTATAGGAGAAATTCAGAAGCCAAAAGCCACCCAGGATCAATTGAAGAACCAGGAGATTCAGTGGTAAAATTTCAATTTTGATTGGAAATTGAAATTTTAGCTAAGATAGGAGAATGATGTGCCCAGAAATGCCTATCCAGTAGTCATGTGAGGTATCTAGAGGCCTGAGAGCACAAGAAGCGATTTGCAGATTCTGAGATGTGAGCATGTTGCCAAAAGTGGGCTCTTGATCTACCCTGAATTAACAGAGCTCAAAACTATCACATAGATTTTTACAAAAGTAGAAAAACATTTTTTTGCCAAACTGAGAGAGGAGGTGGGAGATAGTGGAAAGTCCATATTTGCTGTTCACCTCTTTTTTTGTTTCATAGGGGTACTTGTGGAACACAAGGTCTTAGACTTGGCTGCATATTACTGGCTTTGTCGCTCTTGTTAAGCAGAGGGATCCTGAAGTAATTAACTGCCCATTTTTGATAAATGGGATTAGGGCCATAAAGGGCCATTATCTTGACACTATATGACAGTGCTTTCCTCTATCATTTTTTCTGGGACATGGCTTAAAATATGCCATTATTTCTAGTTCTATATTTGTTTATATCTGTCATCCTTGAGAGAGAAAGAGCAGGACTGGGGAAGTAAATACCTGTTACAGAATCCTTGAGACAGATTTATCAGCTCTACTAACAAGCTCAATTCTGTAAAATTATTGGGTAAGAATGCTGATAGCCTTTCTAAAAGGATAAAATTTTAGACAGTTTCATTCTTGTAGTCACTATAGCATGCTCCATAAATATTTAAATGTTCATAAAGATCTATCTTACTAAGATGTAGATGGTATTATTTTTTATTTATTTACAAATCACCAGGCTTTGTTTTTTGCCTCTACATGTTTTTGCCTTGATTCAAAACATTTTGATTTTTGCTTTAATTTGTATCATTTTACAGATGTTTATAGTATAACCAAATGTTTTATAAATGAAAGGCATCTAATTATAGATCTTAAATATATCTTGGAATTATTTTTTTCTTTTTTCATTTCCAATTTCTACATGGGAAATAGTACTGGTAATGCTGCTTTTACTGTTTTTCACTTAAGGTTTTCTATGGCATAATGACACACATTTTGTGAGTGTTTCTTAATCTTATGGGTTATTTGTAGGTCACATGGTGCTCTTATTCCTGTTTCCAGTCCATAAGTAATAATCAGAAATTCTGTCCCTCAAAAAAATAAAAGGATGGAGTCAGATCTCAGTCTCCATAATACTTCCTTCATAGTGGATCTAGAATAAAATGGAACAGTGAGTAGATAGTGAGCAGCTTGCTACTTCCTTAGTGCCTTGCAGTAGTGGTCCTAACGCTTTGTGTTCACTGAGAGCAGAAAGAACTAGGGTAAACTGGACTCTGGCTGTGACAGAGCAGTCACTTTGAGTTGATTCCTATGAAGGGTAGAGGTCCAGTAGGGGTTGACTTTTGCTTTAATTTGTATTATTTTGTATACTCTGTCTGAGAAGGATGGCTTGTTCATTGGCTCTTCATCCAGGATTCATTTCGAAGCCGATTTATTAGGATGGACGTACCAGCCCCATCCACACTGGTGGAACTGGCATGTGAGAGCCTGCTGAAGAACGAAGCCATGGCCATTGCCTCTCTGGAGATGCTGCCCACAGAGCTCTTCCCACCACTATTTACTGCGGCCTTTTCTGGAAGACACACTGGGATCCTGAAGGCAATGGTGCAGGCCTGGCCATTTGCCTGTCTCCCTCTGGGGGTCCTGCTGAAGGAACAGCTGCCTCACCAGGAAAATTTCCAAGCTGCACTTGAAGGACTTGATGCTCTGCTTGCCCAGAAAGTTCGCCCCAGGTGAGGGTTGCCAATAGCCGGGTAGAGACTTGGTAGTCTGAGCTAGATATACTTATATGTGGTCAGGAAAGACCAGGAGGGGAAGCCACAGTCTTATGGTGCTGCCAATGAGGATTCTTATTAGAAACATGGAACAGGACTGAAGGAACCAGTACCCAACTCCTCCCAATGGCACTTGAAGGTACTAAAAGTGGGGAACTGGGGAGACACCCCAGCAGCACAAAGTGGGAGCTATCTGGGTGTGGAAAAAAGTGCAGGTTAGATACCTGATTCTTACTTAGATTCCAAGAGTTATGGTCTTAGTCCCTGCTGGTTTTAAAACTTCTTGGTCTTTCTGTGCAGGAGATGGAAACTGCAGGTGCTGGATTTGCGGAAGAATGCTCATCAGGACTTCTGGAATGTGTGGGCTGGAAACAGGATCAGCATGTATTCAATGTTTGAGCCAGAGGTGGCCCAGCCCATGAAGAAGCTAAAAGCGAGAGATTCAAAGGCAGACTCAGTGCAGCCCTTCACTCCAGTGGAGGTGCTCATAGATCTTTGCCTCAAGGAAGGTACCCCTGATGAGTCTCTTACCTACCTCCTTAAGAAAGTAAAGCAGAGAAGAGGGGCACTCCGCTTGTGCTGTAGGAAGCTGAAAATTTTTGAAATGCCAATGCAGGACATTAAGAAGATTCTGAAAATGGTGCGACTGGACTCTGTCCAAGAATTAGATGTGAATTGCACCTGGAAATTGCCTACCCTGGTGAAGTTTGCGTCTCACCTGGGCCAAATGTGCAACCTGCGTAGCCTCCGACTCTCCCACATTCGTATGCCCTCCCACTCCACCAGGGCAAAGGAGGAGCAGTTTGTGAGCCAATTCACCTCTTATTTTCTCAGTCTGGAACAACTCCAGGAACTCTATTTGGACTCCATCTCATTCCTCAATGACCGCCTAGATCAGGTGCTCAGGTAAGGAATAGAGGATTTTTTTTCAGTAACAGAACAATCCCTACCCCCCCGACCTTTTTAAAAAAGCAATATTGGGCATGTACTATGTGTCAGTTTTCAACAATTCTGGAGTACATGACTCATAGAAGATCATAATTTCCTTGTCCCATGAGCATTTTGTTACATAATTACCCAAATAAAGATTAGAAATAGGAACTGAGAGATGCTATTAGAATCGATTTCTTGCTAGCAATCTATTTAATGGGGACTTCTGGCCAAATGAGAGGGAATTACTGAATAAATTTGAAGGAAAGTGAGGAAGGCATTGTAAAAAAAGAAAGGGCCATCACATGGAATGTCCAAATTGTAAGTGATAAACTCTGCCAGTGTAAATGAATTTTTGCTTGCAATCTGCCTTGAAATTCCTACCTATAAAGCTCCAAATAAGGTAGTATTTGGAAAATGCATGGTTCTAGAAATGATGGAAAGGGATATACTGTAAAAAGTGATAGATGGTTTGTGATTTTGCAAGGTGGTTACCCTGCTTGTGCTTCCACACTTTCCCCAGGGTAAGTAGCCCTTTGTCTTCCCATAGTCTAATTGGGCTCAAGTGCAAATAGCTACAAATAGCCAGAAGTAATCCCAGATTGAAAGTAATTCTGATCATGTCTGCCAGAGCTAGTGTTTACTATACTGCTTGTGACAGTAGTCTTTCTTCCAAGAACCACTCATCATTATTTCTTCATCCTTACAAAAACCTTAATGGTTATGTTGTACTCTGGTTGATAGATGGGAAAAAGGTATTAAAGTTTTATTTGATAACAGTACTATAGCAAGGAAGTGAAGAGAAAATGCCATTCAGACTTGACTACTTCATGTTTCGTCCTTTTACCATAGACATCCTGGGGATTAATAGTTATCTAAAAGATGAGATTTTGATGAAAGGGTCTTTAATCACTTGAGGTCTTGGTCATGACCCACTCCCTCTATCACCACTCTCCTTGCCCATAACTGAATAATGTTTGTTTTCTTCACAGGTGCCTGACGACCCCTTTGGAGACTCTGTCAATAACTAATTGCCTGATTTCAGAATCAGATTTGGTGCATCTTTCCCAGAGCGAGATTGTTAGTCAGTTGAAGGACCTGGGTCTTAGTGGGGTCAACCTGACCTGTGTAAACCCTGAGCCACTCCAGGTTCTGATAGAGAGAGCCTCTGGCACTCTGCAGGATCTAGACCTGGATGAGTGTGGTATTATGGATGCTCAGCTTACTTCCATTCTGCCTGCTCTGAGTCGCTGCTCACAGCTCACCACCTTTAGCTTCTGTGGAAACCCAACTTCAATGGTAGTTGTGAAAGACCTGCTGCGTCACACCATTGGGCTGAGCAAGCTGAGCCATGTGCTATATCCTACCCCTCTGGAGAGTTATGAGGATGTCCGTGGCACCCTTGATCTGGGCAGACTTGCCCAGCTGCATGCCAAACTGAAGCAGATGATGCAGGAGTTGGGGCGGCCTGGCATGGTCTGGTTCAGTGCTAACCCTTGTCCTCGCTGTGGTGACAGGACCTTCTATGACCCTGATCCCATCCTGTGCCCCTGTTATATGTCTGCCTAGATGGTTGCTTGTTTAATAATTTGGGCATTGACATTGAAGCCCATTTATAAGTGCATTTTGAAGGAACATAGAAATCTTAGTTCAGATAACTGTTCAATGTGGGCAGAGTTGGGGAAGAAAGTTCATTTCAGGGGTGGGGAGAGATTTTGATTTGAATTCATGGAGTCTTTGGAAAGATGCACCCTACAGAGTTAGAAATCAATCTGAATTTCTAGCAGCAGATTCGAGCTTAGAAGATTGTGTGGGAATTGTCCCTGAGTTGATTTGTTGAAATGTTCAGAAATAAAGCAAATCTCCATGTCAACTGTTTGGTTGTAATACATTAATCTGATTTTCCAGTTTAAATCTCAAGATCCTTGTTACTGAGAAGAATCTGAGCATGCCATAATGCTCAAACACTCTGAACTGAATGACATTTGTCCCCTGAAATTTGTGGAGCCACTTAGGATTCTATTTAGTTCTCTCTAAGGCCTATTGCCTATTTCTGTGGTCATTCAACTGAACATACATAAGGTACATCCTTGGGGACCCGGAATGTACTATGTACTCAATAACACCACTGGAGAAAATGTTCCCTACAGGAGTCATCGCTGCTAACTCCATGGTGACCTGACCTGAGCACACCATGGGTCTTCTAATGCAAGAGTATTTAACCTTGGTCTATGGATAGGTGGCAGATCATAGAAATTTACTGCTAGTCCATAACAGCTATTGTCCCTTAACAGTGGATTTCAGCTGCATATCTGTGGGTCTAGTACTGGTTCACAGGTAGAAAAACGTATCTAAAGCCTTGAACCCTACCTTGATGTGCAGCTTTAAAACTGCATGTTGCACTAGCATCAGATGGGAGATGTCTTTACTGCAGACAAAAACAGCTTTTCAACCTCACCAACTCATAATTGAGCTTAGTTTTTTATTGGGCTCTTTTTTTTGACCATATATAAACCCAGTCTTATTGTTAAGCTCATTTAGATTAATAAGATGTAATCGATAAACATTTTAATGTTTGTATCATTAAAAATAGGGATCTTGGAGCTGTAGATACAGTCCAGAAATAAAGTTGCTTCCCTTGCATCCAGCTCAGCCAAGTTTGATCCCCAGCACTGTATAATTCCTTGAGAACCATCTGGAGTGACCCCCAAGGACTGTTGGGCCCAAACTACCCCTTGCCCAAATAATACTTTTGTAGGCGTTAGGTTACAGAAGGATGGCATTTTCCCATGAGGTCATTCTTCCTATGGAGGTGACAAAACTTTGGTCCAGTGAAATATCTGGATTTGGGGTCCCAAGAACAAACGAACCCGTGCTAAATCCTGGGTGAAAGAAAATGTAACATTAGACTGGGAAAATGATTGTGGAAGAACTATCCTATGGGACAATCCAATGTCAATGTGGAGTCAAAACACAGTGCCTGTGCCTCTGTCCTACCTCACGGCTATGTCTCTAACTGGCTCCCCAGAGAATTCCCTGGAGATAAGACCACATACTAGGTCCCAGAAGTAGGACTTCAATTGCATGTTTTCCCTGAACGTACTGCAGGCCTCCTTCCACGCCTCCCATTGGATTCTAGTCACTCATGCATGCTGCTCTTTGCTATTTGTCAGCAACAGGGAACTTGCCAGGCTCTGTCGTGTGGGCAGGATCCTCTCAGTAGCTTGCCGGATTCTCCAAGAGAGAGAACTAGACAAGAAGACAATAAGGGAGCTTAGTTTTATAGTCTCTGGATCTTGGCCGTTGATGGGATTACATGGCTGCCGGGGGCAGTTTGTGGGTGTGACTGCCTAGCTACTGGAAAATTTGGGTCCTGGGTGGAGGAGGTCCAGTCCCCATCCGAGCAGGCTTGGAGATCTCAGCCCTGGGTCCTGCACACCTGGGTTCCTCTGCCGGTTCCTCCATGTGTGAGGCTCATCCGGGTGTGTGGAGAGTGGCCTTGAGCATGGCTGTGGCTGGGTTCTCGAGGTCTTCAGAATATATTAATATTATTTCCCACGAAATGCAGATGAAAACTACACATTCTCTTTGCTCCCAAAACAGTGTGCCCTTCAGTTAGAACTTTATTTGTATTAGAGATCTTACTTCAGATACTATGGGTCAGATCCTTTTTTTCGAATGTATATGTTGCCATCAGGATATTCTGAGAAGTGACAGCAAAGAAAGAGATGAGGGATAGAAAAGTTGAGCTTGACTAAAAAGACCCCTCACTGGAAATAACCATACATAGGATGTGAGAGATAGTGATGACTAGTGGCATAGGCACCTTGCATATGAAACGTCTTGGGTAAGATTGGTGCACACACGTTGTTTGGTATTAATTGACCCTGCACAGCCAGCAGGCAGGTAAGATTAAGTTTTAGAAGAGAGAAGCTATTTCCTTATGCCAGCTTCTGACTTATCCAAAATGTTGACTGAACCTTTAGCACTGTATCAGTATATTAGGAACCAAACTACTCCTACACCTACAGACTCTTAAGTATGGTCAACAACGGCTATGATTACCACTATCCATATTATAACTATACAACTAGGTTCTGAGAGAAATATCCCAGATTCTGCAACTAATATGAAGTCACTATTAAAGTTATGTTTTTAATCCTTTGTCTAATTTTTTTTCTCATGTTTGGGCCACATCTGGATGTGCTTAGGGTTCACTTCTGGCATTGCTCAGATGACCATATATGGTGCCGGAAATCAAACCCAGGTTATCTGTGTAGAAGGCAAGACCTTATTGCACTAACTCTTTGGTACCTGTCTAATTTTATATCTCACTGGTGATCTTGAACACTGAAACTCAAGAGAACTTTAGCATAAGGAGACAAAACTGGAGTTCTTGCAAATGTGTGTTGACATAGGAATCTAAGATCTAAAGGAAGTGATTTTAGAAATAAAAGGGATTAAGGAGATAAGTGAACCAAGAGAGCATATAAACCTTAATATTAAAGATGAAGAGCCAGTTCCTCAGTGTGCTAGAGAACACAACAGTACCCACAGAACTTTTGCTAAATATTCTTTCAACAGATATCCCTCCAATCCAGAGAGAACTGAGCAGGTTCATGATTCCCTCAGTGTCACGCAAACTGCACGTAGAAGTACGGGTTGTGAGCTGCATGTGGAGGGTTTCATCTGAGATACACAAACATCCTGTGCATGGCAGATCTCTGTACATTTTCCACACTCTAGTCCTGGTGAGTTTCTGCATAACTTTATCCTAGTTCATAGATTAGTAGGTGCTATATCTTCCTTTTGGTGAGATGGGTTTATATTTTTAATTAATTTATTTTTGAGGGGGGAAGTCACATCCAGTGATGCTCAGTGATGCTCTGAAGGAGACTGGAATTGTACAGCAGCTGGCTGAGTGAAGAGTAAGCCTTAAACACAGCCAGATGTGACCCAATCTCCTTACCCTACCAAAAGCTTATTTTTTATTGAATTACTATGGGCTACAGTTACAAAGCTTTCATGTTTGAGTTTCAGTCATACAATGAATGAACGATTGAACATCCATCACTCTGCTAGTGTACATTTTCCACCACCAATGTCCCCAGTATCCTGCACCCACCCCTGTCTTACCCCTCCCCCTTCCTCCATGGCAGACAACTTCCCTCTTTCTCTCTACTTAAGGGCATTGTGGTTTGCAATACAGATATTTAGAGGCATCATGTCTGGTCCTTTATGTACTTTCAGCATACATCTCCCATCCCAAGCATTCCTTCCAGCCATCATTGACTTAGTGATCCCTTCTCTATCCCAGCTGCCTTCACAGATAATAAGGCAGGCTTCAAAACAGTCTTCAATCTTCAGTCTTCAATCTTCAATCTTCAATCTTCAGTCTTCAGTCTTCAATCTTCAAAACAATCTTCAATCTTCCTGGCCCTTGTCTCTACAGTCTTGGGTGCTAGTCTCATATTATGATATTTTATATTCCACAAGTGAGTGCAATCATTCTATGTCTGTCCCTCTCTTTCTGATTCATTTCACTTAGCAGGATATTCTCCATGTTCATCCACTTATAGGCAAATGTTATGACTTCATCTTTCATAATAGCTGCATAGTATTCCATTGTGTAGATGTACTAAAGTTTCTTCAACCAGTTGTCTGTTCTCGGCTCCCTCAGGTTGTTTCCAGATTCTGACTATTGTGAACAGTGCTGCAATGAATATACAGGTGCAGATATAATTTCTATGTGCTTTTTTGCACCTCAGATATGTTCCCAGAAGTGGTATTGCTGAGTCATATGGAAGATAAATTTCTAGTTTTTTAAGGAATGTCCATATTGTTTTCCAAAAAGGCTGGACCAGTGACATTCCTTTCAACAATGAAAGAGTTCCTTTCTCCCCACATTTGCACCAGCACTGGTTGTTCTTGTTCTTCTTGATGTGTGCTAATCTCTGTGGTGTGAGATGATATCTCATTTTTGTTTTGATTTGCATCTTTCTGATGATTAGTGATGTAGAGCATTTTTTTCACGTGTCTTTTAGCCATTTGTATTTCTTTTTTGAGGAAGCTTCTGTTCATTTTTTCTCCCCTGTTTTTGGATGGGGTTGGAGATTTTTTTCTTGGATAATTCATTTCCCAGACCGTGAAAGAACCTCCAATCATTGGGAAATAAGAATAAGGAGAGGCTACTAACATATCAGGGCTGGGATGAATGGATGTTACTGGTGTCCACTTGAGCACACCGATGAACAACGGGATGACAGTGATACAGTGACACAGTATAATTCTGTTGTCTTGTATATCCTGCATATACATATACCCTTATCTGATGAGTGTTGGGCAAATATTTTTTCCTACTTTGTGGGCTCTCTCTATTTTAGTCACTGTTTCTTTTGAGGTGCAGAAACATCTTAGTTTATATAGTCCCATTTGTTTATGTTTGTTTCCACTTGCTTGGTCTGTGGGGTTTCATCCTTAAAGATGCTTTTAGCTTCAATGTCATAGAGGGATCTGCCTATGTTTTCTTCTATGTATTTTATAGATTCAGGTCTGATATTGAGGTCTTTCATCTACTTTGTTCTGGCTTTTGTGCCTGGCATTAAATATAGGTCAGAGTTCATTTTTTTGCAGGTAGTTGATCTGTTTTCCCAGTACCAATTGTTGAAGAGGCTTTCCTTGTTCCACTTCACATTTCTTGCTCCTTTACCAAAGATTAAGTGATCATATATTTGAGAATATGTGACAGAATATTCAGCTGTATTCCATTGGTCTATGGGTCTGTTTCTAGTTCAATACCATGCTGGTTTTAAAAAATTACTACTGCTCACCAAAATTTAAATTAAAAAAAAGTAACTTTGATGCTTCCATATCTAGTGTTAGAATACGTGTAGGGACTCCCTCCATTTTGGAGAAGCCCACATCTCTTGAGTGCTTTACTCTTTTTCACTTTCTCTCCCTCTTTCCCCTTACTAAAAACTTCCAAGTAAAATCTGTTTTACTTCACTGCTCGTCTACTCCTGAAATTCTTTCCAAAATAAAAAAGAAGTAAAAAGATGGGCCAGTGAAAGAAAAATGTGATGATTTATAAAAAATTAAATATAAATTTATATTTATGAACATATTTACTTATAAATTTATGTTTATATTTATTTTAAAATTTTATTGTTTTTATTTATTTATTTATATAAATATAAAAAGGTTTACTAACCATTTCTCAAATTAACAAAATATTAAATATTTTCTACATGCCCTTGTCTGCACAAGATACTACAGATGCCTGAAACACAAGGTAGTGTGGTTGCTTTTTACCTAGTAATTGGGCCATAAAAATGAATCAGTAGTGAGGCTGAAAGAAGGATGCTTTTATGAGTCTTCATAAACTTGCTCCTCTTCTTAAAAACTGGGGTTACTTTTTAAGCAATTACATTTCCGTGTTCTATTACCATCCCGTTACAATATTTAGAAATAAAATCTATGAAAGGGGGTCTAAGGAATTACAAGGGAGCTTTAAGTTTTAAGTCCTTAATTCCAGAGCTTTTGTTATGCAATAAATAAATTTTATTCCACAATAAATAAAAGCTACCTAATGGAATAAATAAAATTTGTTCAGCATCACTGTCATCCCATAGCTCATTGATTTGCTAGAGCAGGCACCAGTAACGTCTCCATGGTGAAACTTGTTGTTACTGTTTTTGGCATATCGAATACGCCACAGGTAGCTTGCCAGGCTCTGCCATGCAGGCGAGATACTCTGGGTAGCTTGCCAGGATCTCCAAGAGGGACAGAGGAACTGAACCTGGGTTGGCCGTGTGCAAGGCAAACGTCCTACCTGCTGTGCTAATCCCCAAAACAAACATCCCTTTGCTTACTTGTGATACTGTGGTTGGTAACAAGAAACATATATGTATATATGCAGATATATATGTACATTTGATAGCCTAGTTCTCCCTCCTGGAGAACCTTGAAGGCTGCCAAGAGTTGGCTACCTGCATGGGAGAGCCTGGCAAGCTCCCTGTGGCATATTCATATGCCAAATACAGTAACAATGATGGGTCTCATTCCCCTGACCCTAAAGAGCCACTAATGCAGAACCATTGGGAAGGACGAGTAAAGAGAGGGTGCTAAAATCTCAGGGCTATGATGAATGGAGACGTTACTGGACCCGCTCGATCAAATCATTGATTAACGGGATGGCCGTGATACAGTGATATATACATACCTCTCGGAGAGCCCGGAAAGCTGCCAAGAGTATCCTGCCCGCATGGGCAGAGCCTGGCAAGCTACCCATGGGGTATTTGATATGCCAAAAACAATAACGATAGGTCTCATTCCCCTAATGAATGAGCCTCCAATTGTTGGGAAAGACTAGTAAGGAGAGTCTGCTAAAATCTCAAGGCTGAGAGGATTAGAGAGGTTACTAGTGCCCACTCAAGTAAATCTAAGAACAATGGGATAATGGTAATACAATGATATGTGCATAGATAGATAGATAGATGGATAGATAGATAGATAGATAGATAGATAGATAGATAGATAGAGTCTTACTCCCCTTCTGACACAAAATTGCAAATCCCCTGGAATTTGCTAAGTGAAGACAGAAATAAACATGTCTTTTGTTATGTCAGTGAAGTGAACTCTGTAATGGGGTTGAACAACAGAGAAACCAATCATGGTTAAAGATCTGAACTTTATATTTCACTATTCCTGGAGGGAGAGAGACTGAAGATCAATTGACTTCAATTTCCAATAACCAATCATTTAACCAATCACACCCATGCAAGTAAAGAGTTAAAGGGCTCAACAGAGTCCCATTGGGATGAACCTCAGCACCACATTGAAGGGCTAAGCATTGGACTTCTGGCCTGTACAGTCAGGCAGAGAAATTCCTGGGGTGGTCCCTGGGTCTCTTGTGTGCTGCTTGAGAGTACCTCTCACATTCCCACCATACCTCCTCCTTTCCCTTTGCAAAATAAGGGGGGAGGGGGGGGAAGGTTATTTTTTTCTTTTTCTATCTTTAATTTTTTTTTAACCACTGTTAATTTACAAAGTTGTTCATAATACAATTATTTAGGGCATTTAGTGTTCCAACACTGGTGCTCTTTTCTCTTTGAGGTCTTCCTTTATCGCTTCTGTGTACAGCTTTGCCAGCTTGGATGTTAGCTTGTGGTTGCCTGAGGCTCGTGTCAAACCACATTGGCAATGGGTATGTCATTCCCAAAGTCCTCCCTTCCGAAATCTGACACGCCATTTTGTCGGTAAAGACAAGTACAGCATCCGGTCCAGACAAGGTCAGCTTGAGAGTTTCCAAATACAGTCGTCTGCTTGTGGCTTTCTCACTCTTGGCATTCTTCGTGCAGTCATGGAGGTGCTGAAACAGTCGATCATATTCCTCGTTGATGTTGTCAACGACAGCATCTTCCCACGCTGCCGAAATAGAGCCAAAGAGCTCCCAGTTGGTGGTCATTCTGGGAGTTCTCATCTTAAATTTAGACTTTGCAGACCTTTCTACCTGCTCTGTGAAGTAGAGTTTTGCACAAAGGAGATGGTGGTCTGACCCTGTTTGGAATTTTGGGACATCAGAGACATCAGTCAGGCAAAACCTTCGACTGAATATGATGTGGTCAATTTTGTTGTGGAATGTAAAAAACTAAGGAACGCCGAAGGGCTCGAGCACTCGCGGGCTCTCCGGGCGGCTCTGTTTCACCGCCCGCGTCCTGTGCCCAGGAACCGCTGTGTGTGCCGTCGGTCAAGGGCAGGCGACGGAAGGAAGAAGGAAGAAGGCCAAACTGGTTGCTTGATCCGTTTATTTCATTCTCTCTCTCCGCTTCTCTCCCGCTCTCATGGATCTGGCCCCGTGGATCTGGCCCCGTGGATCTGGCCCCCCAACCCACTCTTACAGCCTAGTTAAATCTCCACAGCATGAGGGGGTTGGGGCATACACATAGGTGTGGTCACCATCAATAGGGTAAGGTTCCTTTTCCTTAGGGGATGCTTCTCCTAGGACTTAATTCTCTTTCAGCAGGAGGATCCACCCAAGGGTGGAGTCCCATGAATGTGTTTCTCTTCTCCTCAGCCAGCAAACATATAAGAATTCATAATATTAATTATTTTGTATGGACACAATAAGAGATGCATTAAAGCTTATAGAATTGCTCTCCTGGGGCCATCTCAATCTCAGACTACAGTGCTCAGGCCAGATCAGTCTTTCCTATCCCTGGCAGGTTCCCAGTCTCATAATTACTATTGGATCATGACAGCATTTGTCTATGATCAAGCTCTTAACTTATAGTTAAGAATTAGGCACTTTGGCCAGGCCCATCTCGATGCCAGGGTAGCACATAACTCACAGCTTGCCCTGGATCCTTCTCGTCCCACGTCGGGGACCCTACTTTGGGGTGCTAGGAACTGGGGGCAACTGAGGCTTAAGTGAAGAAAGCAGATGCCCGGGAGGGAATAATATTCAAGGCCAATTAATTCCCAAGTTATAAAAACATAATATTGTCTTCTTGTGTCTATACAAAACAGACATAGCTTTAAAGTAAATTATTCAAAAGGCACAGGAAGAGGAGAAAGGCAATATTAACTTACATAATATAAATTCAGTATCCTAGGAAGCTCTGACCTTACAAATTAGCAGAGTCAGATTAAGGGAAAGCCGCGGATTAACTCTTTTGGGGAAGAGAGCATGGAGAAGTGATTATAGCTAAACAAAGGGATGGGAGAGACTGGGGAACACCTTGATGGGTGTGACTGGGGTAAGCCTAAACTCTGGGTAAAACCGGGACAAGCTACTTGTGGCAAGGAGGAAAAGGGCAAAGTAATGTCATCCTGCAGTGGAACTGTCCACCGGGAGACTCCCATGTCCAACATTTAGATTCGTCCTTCTGGAACTGTTAGTTACCATGGATGTTCTTGGTTGACATGATGAACTCAGACAGCTCTCACCCTGTTCGTTCCATGGGTCTAGGCCATGGGTCCCAATGTGGAGTTCTTTGGGTGACCTTCTCAGTTCTATCTTGGCATTAAAATCACCAACAATGATCTTGTAGAAGGTGTGGTCTTCTTTATAGAACTTCTCCAGCTCCATGTAGAACTTCTCAATTTCTTCTTCATCATAGTTGGATGTTGGTGCATAGACGACGAAGATAGAAACTGCCAGCAGTGAGCCACATCTAGTCAAGCATACTCATCTAATTCAAGTTGTTAGGCATTCAAATGAATCAATGCTCATGGCCAAGTTTGTGTTGACAGGGACACTGATGCCACCGACGCCTCTGTTGTCGCATGTTCCGAGGAACAGTTCTTCTCCACTGTTGAAAATGGCGTGATGTGATCAATGCCTTCTCGTTTCGGTCAGACCAATGATGTACTTGATCTTCTGCACTTGCACCATCAGGTCCTTGATGAATGCTTCTGATGCCAGTGTATGTGCATTGAAAGTACAGACAGTCATTTTGGTCTTTCTTCATTTTGGCAGTCTAGTTCGTCCCTGAGACTTTATCAGCCTCTCCTTGCTTATCCTTCTTAACACTGCTGTATTGGGGGCTCTTTTGGTGTCAGGTGAATGAGGCCCATTGTTGTTACTGTTTTTGGCATATTGAATACACCAGGGGTAGCTTGCCAGGCTCTGCCGTGTGGGCGATGTACTCTCGATAGTTTGCCAGGCTCTCCGAAAGGGATGGAGGCTTTTAGGGCGGCCTCCAGTCGCCCTTATAGGTGTTCTCGTCGTTCAAAAAGAGAAGAGCAGCAGTGTCGGCCTACGTGGCAGAAGCAGGGAAAAGTATTCACAATACTCGCCTGTCCTTCACCAACTACAAGACCAAGATGACTGCCCTCCAATGTTCTAATAGATCTATCACATCTTCCAGAAGGGCAATGGAGAGCATTATTCACGACTTCTAGTTGGATCTCTTTGACAGCCACGTCCACCTGCCCACATACCAAATTCCACAGGATGGATGTCATTCCCAAAGTCCTCCCTTCTGAAATCTGACACACCATTTTGTCAGTAAAGACGCGTACAGCATCAGATCCAGACAAGGTCAGACCCAAACACCTGAAGAACCTGCTGCCAGTACTTGTCAATACACTGGCTTGCTCTTCATACCTTACCTGTCCGAATGCAAGGTTCAGTCCCAGTGGAAACTAGCAGGACTGTTCTGTTGTACAAGAAGGGAGACATCCATGACATTGGCAATTACCGCCCAATCTGCCTGTTGTCTGTCATTTACAAGTTGTTCACTTGAGTCATCCTGAATAGAATAGGCAGAACACTAGATGAAGGAAAACCATGCTAGTAAGCCGGGTTCTGAAAAGGATTCAGCACAATCGACCATATCCACACAGTGACCAAGCTCATTGAAGTTTCGCATGAGTTCAATATGCCACTCTGTCTAATGTTCATCAATTTAAATAAGGCCTTTGATTCTGTTAGGACTGAAGCGGTCATCGAAGCCCTGGCCAAACAGGATGTTTAAACTCAGTTTATCAACATCCTCCATGAGCTATATTACGGATTCACCATGAGGATCGCACCATTCTACAAGGAAGTGATCATTGACGTAAAAAGAGGGGTTCAGCAGGGTGATACCATTTCACCAAAACTCTTCAGTGCCACCCTCGAGAATATCATGTGATGACTGGAATGGGAAGGAATGGGAGTGAAGATAGACGGTCGGCAATTACACCACCTCCGCTTCGCTGATGACATTGTTCTCTGATAATGCCAAACATTAGCCAAGCGGCACAAATGCTGGCCGACTTCAACCTCGATCGAGTGTGGAAAGGTCATGAATGGTCAAAACAATGCTCATGAAAACGAACTAGTCACTGATGTTCCATTTGCCTCAATGGAACAAACATCTCCGAATGCAGCAGCTATGTGTACCTGGTTGAAAACACAACACGAGGAGCAACTTGGCACCAGAACTACACAGGAGGAAGAGAGCAGAGTGGAAAGCCTTCAAGAGCGTTGAAGAAGTGGTTAAGAGGGCAAAGAACGTCTGGCTCCAGGCACATCTTTTCTTTTCTTTTTTTTTTCTTTTTGGGTCACACCCGCCATGCACAGGGGTCACTCCTGGCTCATGCACTCAGGAATCACCCCTGGCGGTGCTCAGGGGACCATATGGGATGCTGGGATTCGAACCCGAGTCGGCCGCGTGCAAGGCAAATGCCCTACCCGCTGTGCTATTGCTCCAGCCCCTCCAGGCACATCTTTTCAACTCCACCGTTCTTCCTGCACTAACGTACGCCTCAGAGACCTGGGTCCTATGTAAATGGGATGAGAATGCTATTCGGGTATCCCAAGAGGAATCGAAAAAGCTATGCTTGGAGTAGCACATTTCACTCAAGTGAGAGAAGGAATCTGGAGTTCCAACCTCCATCAATGATCAAGAATCAGGGACGCATTCTCGCTTGCCAAGGCATCAAAAATCAGATGGGCCGGATATGTAATGCAATTCAGAGACGACCGCTGGACTAGAGCTGTTACCGACTGGATTCCACGAGACGTCAAAAGACCTCGTGGCCATCCACCTACAGATTGTCAGATTTCTTCGTCAAAACCCCGAATGAATGATTTAAGGCTCTTCCTGTTCCTGGAGCAAGCAGATACCATTGGGTTACACTAGCACATGACAGGGACAAATGGAGATGTTATTCGTGACCCCTCAAGCAAATCTAAGATCAACAGGATGACAAGTGATACAAGTGTTCCAACACCACCAGTGTGACCTTCCTTCCACAATGTCCCCAGTTTCCCTCCCAACCCCAACCTGCCCCCTTAGTCACATAACAATTTTATATTGATTGCTTGAACAAAACTTAATGAAATAGCAAATTAAATGATCATAAAATACATCAGCAAAAATCAATTTGCGAATGCTGTATGATTTTAACCTATGTAATCAAGGAAATTTAATATATATAATACAATATAATAAATGCCTATTTTCATTTAGATGTTTCAACTCTGAAATCTAAAATATATTACATTAAATTTTATTTTGTACTTGGATCTCAGTTATAATTATGTCTTACTTGTAATTAATAAAATTTAAAAAAATTTTGTGCTAATATATGTTTTGGAGTTTATATGAAATAGGTAAGGCCGACATGTATAAATCTTTTAGCTTACACCTTATTTAAACACTTTGGTTTACAAAGTTGTCTGATGATTTGTTCCAGGCATTAAATATTTCAACATCAATCCCACCACCACTATCACCTTCCCACCACCATTATCTATAATTTTCCCAACTACCCCTCAAGCCTGGCCCCATAGCAGTGTGCCCATAATTTACTTTATATTGTTTGTTACTAAGAAATTGCTAATGGAATGATTAAAAAGTATTTCCTTAGAAGAAAATTATTGTAAATTGTTGTATCTCATCATGGAGACATTAAGTCCTTGTATAAGGGATTACTAATATGTTGTTATATGTAAAGTTTTCTGTGTTAATGTTTTTGCTAGTTGAGATTGGTTGGCTTCTATGTTACATCCTATCCAATCTGGTATGCTACTAGTGTGTTTTAGAGCGCAGTATTGTAGAGTTTGGAGATGTTGCGTGGCCACAAATACAGCCATGCTCTAGAAAACCCAGAATATTTAACTGAAGTTAAACTTTTAAAGCTGTATTTAAAAGTTAAATACAGCTGAAGTTAAATTTTTGGGGGGAGGGTCACACCCGGTAATGCACAGGGGTTACTCCTGGCTTTGCACTCAGGAATTACTCCTGGCAGTGCTCGGGGGACCATATGGGATGCTGGGAATCGAACCCGGGTTGGCCACGTACAAAGCAAATGCCCTACCCACTGTACTATTGTTCCAGCCCCTCTCAGTGGCAGCTTTTGGGTATGGATGTCACAGCGAGGCTTCTGAAAATAAGCCGTAGGGGGAGGTAGCTTATCCTGACCCAGTGAAAGCCTGGAGATTTCAATCACAGAGACCCATTGTGTACCTGAGTTCTCTGCAGGTTAATTTGAGTGAGTCTTAGTTCTGAGATGATGAGTCTAGCTGGAGTGGTGATTTTGGAGTGTGGGAGATAGGGGCTGTTTGGACAGGTGCTGGCCCATCCCTTCAGAGTGGCCCAGATGTCTCAGCTGAGAAAGGGTGTCTGAGAAATTCTTGCAGCTAGTTGATCTCTTTAGAGATTTATTTATGAGTTTCTGGAACAAGGCTGGTAGGTGAGTTTACATGGCAGTGAAAGTGGTTCATGGGCCAAAATAAGGTTAGCTTTTGGAGAATTTCCAGGTTGGTGAACCTGAAAAAGGAAGGCAAAACATTTTAAAATCACTTACTATCATTCTACAATATTCTTTAAAATATCTAGGCACGAATGTTTATCCTGTGCAAGGGCATGAATTCCAGAAACAAGGACCACTGACAGACATCTGGAAAGCTATTTTTATAATAGCACAAAACCTTTAACAGGCTATGGGTATTAACAAAACACCAAATTGTTATGTTTTATACCTTAAACTAATATATGTCAATTGTGTCTTAAATATTCTTGAAAACTTGAAAGAAAACATCTTTTGTTTATTTTTTTCTTTTTCTTTTTTTCATTTAAGAGACAGGGTATTGTAGTAGAGTATTTGTCTTGCTTATGTGACACTCTGGGTTCATCCTTGACATGACAGAAAAAATAAAAAAGATGCCAAGCAAGGAATGTAGTTATCATTTGGATTTTTTGTTTGTTTGTTTTAAGGTTTTGGAGTGATGCCATCACTACTGACTATGCACTCAGGAATTACTCCTGACAAGACTCAGGGAACCATATGGGGAGCCAGGGTAAAAACCAAGTTGCCCATGTGCAAGATAAATGCTAGACACTATACTATCACTCCAGCCCCTATCATTCAGAATTGAAGAAATGATAGAGATCTTCATGAATAGGCAACAGCTTAAGGAATTAATGTCCTTGAAACCAATTTTGCAAGAGGTTTTAAAAGAATTCCTTTAAAGGACAGGGGTTAAAAATGTTCCAACATGTGGTATTGAGTATTGAGTATGGCACTCACTATTGGTGCATACCATACCCTTGGATTGGATTGGTAACTGCTTCAAAGTCATCAGTTATTAAGTTTGTTGTTGTTTGTTTGGGGGTGAGCAAAATAATTTTATTGAAAGAAATCTAGAAAAGGTTTCTCTCTCTCAGAAGGAGAGAGAGAGAGAGAGACAGAGAGAGAGAGAGAGAGAGAGAGAGAGAGAGAGGGAGAGAGAGAGAGAGAAAGAGAGAGAGGAGAGAACATGGTCTTGGGAGGAAAAGGCCAAGAGAATTGCTTCATTTTTTTAATGTCTTGTACAGATGCATTTTGATCTCTCTTTGCAGCACCTTGCATTTAAGTTAGGAACTGTATTTTTGGGATTTCTTATTATAAGTACAAAGCAGAAAGCAGAAGAAGCAGAAAACCAATCAAGTTAAGTGGTGCTGATTACAAAATCCCAGCTCTTTTTGAGATAAAGCTCTCCCTGGGGAATGGTTTAAAGAGAGGAAATGGTTTAAAGGAACAAAGGGAGTGCTTAATCTCCAGCAGAGATGAAGGGACTACCTTAATCAGGTTCTCTAGAACAGAGGTGTGCTTCTCTGGATCTCCACAGAGCTCTAGCCTCCATTTAAGGATCATTGTTTGGGAGCCCTGGTGCGCTGGCTGATTTATTATCATCCTCACTCTACTAACCACAAGACCCAGCGATTATGTTGAGGTTAAGAAAATGCCTCCTTAACCACAGAACTGACTATGCAGGCTACTTTGATCATAGTGGGGCTGGAATTGGGGGAGGGGATGGTGGTATTTTCTGTGGAAGGACAGGTGGACCAGGTATTAATTTCTTGAGTCTGGCATACTGCACAAAAGTATTTGTATGTTAACTGGTAAGAGAAGCAGTCTTAAAGCAGGGGTGGAGAACATCTGGCCATTAGGCCATATATGGACTATGAAATCATGTGGTTTGGCCCTGGTACCTGGTGGGACAATTACGCGTGTGTCCTTCTAGCCTGTGAATGATATTACATAAATATCCAACATCATTTACATCATCAGTAGTTCCTGCCCTATAGTGACAAGCTTTTATGGTCAGGTTGTGATTACCTTCCCTACTACATACTGAGGGACTGGAGCAATAGCACAGCGGGTAGGGCATTTGCTTTGCATGCGGCCGACCGGTGATTCCTTCACCTCTCTTGGAGAGCCCAGCAAGTTACTGAGAGTATCCTGCTCACAGGGTAGAGCCTGGCAAGCTACCCGTGGTGTATTTGATATGCCAAAAATAGAAACAAGTCTCATAATGAAGATGTTACTGGTGCCTGCTCGAGCAAATAGATGACCAAGGGAATGACAGGGACAGTGACTACATACTGAAAACTACATTTTCACAACAACCCTACCTTCCCCCCAGCCTCACCTAGGCTCAGATTATGGAGGTTCTTGGAAGTGGAGAAAATTTATAAATGACATTACCCTTTCCCAGCTCTTCTTTCATTAATGTTTTTTTTTAACTAACTGCAGACCCAATTTCTCCCTCCCTCCCTTCTTTCTCTCTTTCTTTCTCCTTCCTTCCTTCCTTCCTTCCTTCCTTCCTTCCTTCCTTCCTTCCTTCCTTCCTTCCTTCCTTCCTTCCTTCCTTCTTTCTTTCTTTCTTTCTTTCTTTCTTTCTTTCTTTCTTTCTTTCTTTCTTTCTTTCTTTCTTTCTTTCTCTCCTTCTCTCTTTCTTTTCTTTTATTCAGTGCTAAGATCTGGGATCCCAAAGATTGAAAATGGACCTGCCATATAAAAGCAGGTACTCAGCCCTTTGTGTTGTTGCCCCTGCCTGCAGTTTTCTTTTGCTGTTTGTTCTTTTCTCAACCCAGTCTGCAGAAACTATCTTCTTTTCCGTGGAAAGCATAGTAGCCACTTTTCCCAGATCTTCCCAGCAACTGCTGAACTGATATCCTCTTCTTTTTCATAACATTATGTGTACTCTACAGTTACAATTTGCCTTTTTTCCTTCCCTTATCAAGTATATTAACCCGAGAGGACATATTTCCTTTCATACCTGAGATGATATAAAAAGGGCTCTCATCTGAAGTAGAGAGATAATACAGGGGCTAAGGTTCTTGTTGTATATATAACTGATCCTAGTTTGATCTCTGACATTGCATATGATCCCTTGAGCACTACCAGGAGTTATTTGTGAGGGTACACAACATCTTATCTGCAATCCTAACTCAGATTTCTGAGTAAGGGTATAACTTATCATTTGCTCTGTGGAAAAGGACAAAATAAGAACAGACATACCTGCCCAGAAGAGCTTCTTACTTTTGCTTTTATTAACTTTCAAATTCAGTTCTTACTTTTGGATCAATTTCATGGACCATATATGTTTTAGGTGAAAGTACCATGTTGTCTTTGCTGAAATGATTTGCCTCCACCATTGTAGTGTGAAAAGAGGCTATGTTACAATAAAATTTTATTCGTGGACATTGAAATTTGGATGTCATGTAATTCTTGAGTGTCACAAAATGTTTGATTTTGGGACCTCCAAAACTGCTCCAGGGCCTGGGGTCACTCCTGGCAACTCTCAACAAAACTGGTTGGTGGTTCAATGTGAGTGCTTTAAAATACTGTACAGTTTGGACCTTCTTGTGCTAGGGATTATCTGGTCTACCCAGTGGTTCTCATGGTACCTCAACCTGAGCACTGACAGGTCTATTAAAAATATGAAGACCATTCTTAGTTTGGCAGCTGTGCAAAAACATTTGGGCCAATCCCTTACCTAAAGAAGTTGCCAAATTGCAACCAGTACCCATTAATAGAGTATGAAATTAATTGAATGATCAACAATCAGCTTTTGAAAAAAAACAATTTCTTCATTGTTCTAAGAAGTCATAAACTGTAAAATGAAACATTATTTCTAATATCACTATAATTAAAAATAAAATATGCTAAAATAAAAATAAATTTAAAATCTTCCTGAGAAGATACAATCTGATATTTTGGAAATAGCAAAGTATGAACATTCATATACTCCTTGAAATCTATGAAATGTTTTGGGGCTGAAGTGATAACACAGTGGATAGGGTGTTTGCCTTGCACAAGACTGACCCGGGTTCGACTCCCAGCATCCCATATGGTCTTCTGAGCACTGCCAGGAGTAATTCCTGAATGCATGAGCCAGGAATAACCACTGTGCATCACTGGATGTGACCCAAAAAGAAAAAAAAGAAAGAACTTTATGCAATGTTTTAATGATACAGAGGTGTCAGCATATCTGTTGTAGGAAAGGTATTATTTTGCAAACATTTTTGTTTTGGAGACATATTCACACAGATGAATTGGTTTAATTTCTTTCTTGTATATTAGTATTAAATCACTTGAATTTGTAATTCATTAAATACTTACAATGCTAGAATGAGTGAATTTAGATCTATTGCACACACAATATGATTAGTCATACTAAAATAGTTATTACATGTTTAACAAAGATTTTGCATGAATAGTGTGTCAACATGACTCCAAAAAATGGAGGTCATCATAGTGAATGAAACACAAGCCCCTCAAGACTTGGCAGATAGTATAGGGATTAAAGCACTTGCTTAATATCTCGAAAAGCCTGGTTTGAATGTCCAGCACCACATTGGGAGGGACTTTATGTGGTAGTGGGCATTTTGTATAAGGTCACTTCATACACAGAGCCAGAAATAGCTAGTCCATGATCACTGCTGGGTAGTTCCCAAAAACCAAACAGGGGAAAAAATAATTGCCTGTTCTCTTTAGTGACATGTCTGTTAGATGGAGATAAAGAAGAAAGATGTATTTTAATATTTTTGTTAGAGGAATAGGGCATAAGAATTGAGGGAAACTGAGATTTTTAATAGCATTACAGGAAAACCTGCAAAAAGCTGTGAACCTGAAGAAGGTCAGGAGTTGACCTGAGGGCTCACTTGTATCACTTGTCTTCCCATTGATCTTTGATTTGTTCTAGCTGGCGCCAGTAACATCTCCATTTGTCCCTGTCGCATGCCAGTGTAGCCCAATGATATCTGCTCGCTCCAGGGACAGGAAGAGCCTTAAGGTTTTGACGAAGAAGTCTGACCATCTCATTGGTGGGCAGCCACGCGGTCTTTTGATGTCCTGTGGAATCCAGTCGGTAACAGCTCTAGTCTAGCGGTCATCTCTGAATCGCATGACATGTCCAGCCCATCTGATTTTTGATGTCTTAGCAAATGAGACAGCATCCCTCATTCTTGACCATTGACAGAGGTTGGAACTCCGGATTCCTTCTCTCATTTGAGTGAGATGTGATACTCCTAGCATAGCTCTTTCAATTCCTCTTTGGCATACCTGAATAGCGTTCTCATCCTGTTTGCGTAGGACCCAGGTCTCTGAGGCGTATGTTAGTGCAGGAAGAACGGTGGAGTTGAAAAGATGTGCCCGGAGCCAGAGGTTCTTTGCCCTCTTAACCACTTCTTCGACGCTCTTGAAGGCTTTCCACGCTGCTCTCTTCCTCCTGTGCAGTTCTGGCACCAAGTCGTTCCTCATGTTGAGTGATCATGGAAGGAAGTGATCATTAACGTAAAGAGAGGGGTTCGGCAGGGCAATACCATTTCACCAAAACTCTTCAGTGTCATCCTCGAGAACATCCTCGAGATGACTGGAATGGGAAGGAGTGGGAGTGAAGCTAGACGGTCGGCAACTACACCACCTTCGCTTCGCTGGTGATATCATTCTCATAACGCCAAACATTAGCCAAGTGGCACAAATGCTGGCCGACTTCAACCGCGAGTGTGGAAAGGTCAGACTGCAGCTGAACCTTGACCTGAGGGATAACAGAAAAAAATGCCCAAATTAGGGAGCTATGTAAGTTCTGAGAAAGTATAGAACCTTGTGTCTTCCAGACTTATGGAGTTTGACGTGGTTACAGATAAATGAATGAAGACCCATGGGCTGATGGTGGCGGATATTTTGAATATTGTGTGCTCACTGGTATTTTTACAAAATGAGATAAAATCCATTGAGTATATTCTAGCTCTCCCATCTTTAGGTTTTTAAATTCTGGACTGGGCTGGAGCGATAGCACAGCGGGTAGAGTGTTTGCCTTGCACATGGCCGACCTGGGTTTGATTCTTCCATCCCTCTCGGAGAGCCTGGCAAGCTACCAAGAGTATCCTGCCCACACGGTAGAGCCTGGCAAGCTACCTGTGGCATATTCGATATGCCAAAAACAGTAACAAGTCTTACAATGGAGACATTACTGGTGCCCGCTCAAGCAAATCAATGAACAAAGACAGTGCTACAATTTTGGACCACACCCAGCTGTATACTACCCTGGGCTTGTGCTTGCAGGTAGCTCCTGGTGGTACTGAGAATTACATGGTATCAGAGATTGATCCTGTGCCTTTTTCATGCAAAGCATGTACTCTAGTCTTTTGAGCCATTTCTCCCCAATGCTCTTTCACATATTTTAAAGGGATTATTGGAGCCACTTGCTGTGTGTTCACAAAAGTGGAGGGAAGCAGCGGGGCTCTATCTCTCCTGCTGCCCACATTCGGTAATCTCACACCCCTTCCCCCACCTCAGGGAGGCTGATGAATATGGGCAGGCAAAGGAAGGAACAAGTGCCAGGCTGGTTGGTATCAGTTGCAGTTTATTTCAATCTCCATTCCCCTTCTGCTTCTCTCTCGCGCGCGGCCCTCTTGCTCTCAATTCTTTTGCCTTGTGCTCTGCTTCTGTGTCTCCCTTGCTTCTGTGTGTTCCCCCTACTTCTGTGTCTTCTCCCGTGCTTCTGTGTGTTCCCCTACTTCTGTGTCTTCCCCCTTACTTCTCCTACAGTCTTAGTTTATATAGCAATCACATAGGGTGGTAACACAAAGGTAGGTTGGAACATTAACATATCAATGAGATAAGACCACTCCTCAAGGACAAAATCTTATCTAAGAAGATTACTAGGAGATCTGCTCAAGGCGAACAAGGGTGTGTCTCTTTCTCCTTTCCTCAGCTAGTTATCCACTTACATAGTTGTAGTAAATCTACTTCTACTATTTCTGGCAATGTCATTCTGTATGAGCACAGTAAGAGATATAACCTTAAAGTTTGGTTCTTCCTGAGGACATCTCACTATACATTCCAGACCACAGTCTTCAGGCCAGGTTAATTTTCCTAACCCCAGCAGGGTCCTAATCTCGTCATTACCTTTGGATCATGACAGCATTGTCCATGATCATGCCCTCAACTTATAGTTGAATATTGTAGCGCTTTGGCCTGGGCCATTTCGATGCCAGGGTAGCTCACAGCTTGCCCTGGGTCCATGAGTATTGTGGCGCTTTGGCTTGGCCCATTTCGATGCCAGGGTAGCTCACAGCTTGCCCTGGGTCTATGAGTATTGTGGCGCTTTGGCCTGGCCCATTTCGATGCCAGGGTAGCTCACAGCTTGCCCTGGGTCCATTCCATCCCTTGTCGGACCCCACCTTTGGGGTGTTAGGAACTAAGGGCAACTGAGTCAAGAAAGCAGATGCCCAGGAGTAAATATTATTGGAGTCAATCAACTCCCAAGTTACAAAGCATAATATTAACTGTTTTCCTGTGTCCATACAGAAAGAACATTGCTTTAAGGTAAACTATGCAAAAGACACTAACTTACAATACAAATTTAGAGTCCTTAGAAGGATCTGATATTACAAGATAACAGAATCTGATTAGGGAAAAAGTGATTAACTGGCTGGGAAGGAGGGTGCAGAGAAGAGTTTACAGATAAAAAAAAGGAATGGGAGTGTCTCCAGAGCACTTAAACCTAAACTCCTTGTGGCAAGGGAGGAAGAACAAACGAATGTTATCCTACAACTTGCCATGGAGTAATAATGACAAGAGACACAAGGTTGGAAACTTTTGCAATAATCTAGGGAAATAGGATGGTACCTTTGATAGGGAAAGACAGTGAAGATAGAATCAAATTACCAAGCTCCTTGGAAGACAGTTATAGGGGTATTGACTGTTATCTCATCTTTTCAAAAGATGATTAAATAAAGCAATGATTTTATCTTTTGAAGTAAATACAGGCTTCACCTACTAAGTCAAATATTTTTGTTTCATAAAATTTGGTAGATAATTTGGCTTGTGGGTTGTAGAATGTCTTCCATAACAATAAATGTTAAATCACATATCCAGGAACTTCCCAATAATGTACCACGATACACCCAATAGGAACCTTCTATTTTCAGATAGTAAGGGAGACATGTACTGATTAGCCTGTGCCTGCATTTAGGTGGAAGTTTACAAAATGAAAGGACTAGAAGATGAAAAGACCACTTAAAGCAAACCGAAACAAAACAAAACCAACTGTAAAATGACAGATCTCCTTTTGAATGAAGATAAACAAGTGTCAGGAACACCCCATGAAGAATTGAGAATTCAAAACAGGTATAAAGTCAGTGAAGATGCTGGCTGAACTTATTTTTTTATTAGAATGGAAGATGAGAATGAAGATACTGCAATTTTCTTTGTCAAGGTGATTTCAAATTCTAAGCCAATCATTTCACATTTTGAGCTGAGCAACCCAGGATCACACTGATAAAGAAGAAATACTTGAATCAAGACCCAATTCACACATTGCAACCTGAAAATCATGTGACACTGTGACAAAAACTGTAGTTATCTTGCTAGTTTCACAATTTTAATGTCCAGCAGACAATAATCTCATTCCTTTGAGCCTTTCTCCAAATCTTATTATAAAACAAGAGCACCAATAAGTCTGTCTCAATAAAATACTTCAGATATGCTCTCCTCATGGTCTCATGGTCTAGGATCTATACTCTCTGTAGGAGGCAAAACTGAAAGCTTTCATGTATTGAAGCAACTTTTTACTTTAGATATAAACAGTGGAAATCCCAAAATATCTCATCTCAGTGATAGCATCTCAGGGGAACACTAATCAGCTGTGCTCCATACAAAGACCTCTCCTAAAATGAACACAAATAAACTGGTAGAAGGTGCCTTCTTTCTTATTAAGCTGTTTTCAGAACAGAGAACCATTCCTTTGCACTTATGAAAATGACAAGGCATACATAAATTTTGTGGATCCACACAGACCAAATAGATTAGAAAAGCAAAAACACAGAATATTTTAGCCTAGCAAGTCAAAACAAAATTGCCAACAAAAGAAAAACGATCATGTTTCTTCATGACTTCTATTATGAACAGCACAAAGAAAATGAACAACCAGAGCAGAAGACTCACACAAACTTAAAATGCCTCAGCTGCTTGCAAGTTCTGAAAAAAAAATGGCAACTTTATGAATCACACGAAGCACCATTTGGAACTTGAGAAGCAGAGGGGTGACAGCTGGGAAAATCATACCATGTGCCAACACTGCCACTGGCAGCTTCTTACTCCTTTCCAGTTGCAATGTCACGTTGAAAGTGTGCACGCTCCTCAGGAGCTCTCTTCTGTGTGTAAAATTTGTGAATTTTCATTCAAAACAGATTAGGTTTTCTTAGAGCACATGAAGGAAAATCATAAATCTGATAAAATGCCCTATGTGTTTCAGGTTTGCAATTACAGATCATCAGTCTTTCCTGATGTAGAAATACATTTTAAAGCATGTTAAAAAAAAAACTACATGAAAAAACTACAGTTTTTCTTTGCTTTGCCTCAATATTTTTGGAGTATACTATGCTATGATTTGGGTTGAGATTAAACAGGTAGGACTAAATACTCAATAATGTGAGTGGACATTTTCTAGTCTGACCCTCAAACTCATTTAGAGCTTTAATAGAACTAAGGGGAGAGAAAAGAAGAATTTTCCTCTGGTTATTAATAAGAAACATTCATTCTGCTTTCTTGGACATCAGAGCTCTCTGCATTTGGGCTTTCAGTTTCCCACTTAGACTAGCATTCATTCCTACTCCTGATTCTCAGTCCCTCAAACTTATATTGAACTATACCATTGAGTTTTTCCTGCTAACAGCTTATTGTAAAACTTCTCAGCTTCTATAATTGCTTGTGCAAACTCCCTTATTGAATATTCTATATCTTGTTCAATATCCTATTGGTTTTGGTTGTTTGAGAATCTTTACTAATACAAAGCAGATATCTGGGAATAGAAGTTTAAGCTCTTAGGTTCAAAATTGGTTTTGGCTATTTATGTGCTTTGTTGAGAAAGTTGTTATAGTGAACATTTTTGTCTTATTTTCAAGTTCCCAAAAAGCAGTACACCAATTGTGATATTAGATTTAAGACTTTTATTTTGCAGTTGCCTACCAATTGCAGAGGGATTGAACTATAGATCAACAACAGAAAGACAATTGAGAAATATTCCCCCCCCCCGACCCAATCCAAAGGATGGAAAGTAAGCAATATTATTCTAAACATTGCAGAGACTTAAAATGAGGGAAGCAAGAACCTAAGTGCAAAAGTCCCTCTGTCCTTTCAAAAGCTTCTTTTAACAGTGGTGTTTCTGATTCTAAGGAACTTGTAGCACCTATAAAAAATCACCAGAGGGAAAAAGAAAATATTTAGAAGTGAATTATATTGAAAAAAAAATGGCACCAAATCAGTTCTTGGAATATGCTTGCAGATATCTTGTGTGTGTTTGTGGTGGGGTGGATAGGGAAGGATTTGGACCACATCCAGTAATGTTCAAAGCTAGGTTGCGTGCATTAATCCTGTATTATATGGCCTCAGAAACTGATATGTTTAAGTGTGTATATCTGAAAATAAATTATCTAAGTCAGTGTTGTTCTTAGAATTTTCTGCAGTAATGTAAATGTTCTCTATCTTTTGCATCCAATTGCCATATCTGACTATGGAATCACTGAGACACACTATGACTGAAATACTAAATTAAAATTTTTAATTTAATTTTTTAAATTGCTATTTTTGGGAGAGGGACATCAAATGCTGATTATGGGCCACTCCTGGCTTTGTGCTAGGGGTCATTCCTAGTTGTCTTTGAGGATCATATGTGGTGTCAGGAACAGATAAGGGTTGGTTGCATGAAAAGTGCCTTAATCTTTATATTACCTTTCTGGTTATCATTTTTATTATTTAAAAATTAATTTAAAAGGTAGAATAGGGGGCTGGAGCAATAGCACAGCCAGTAGGGCATTTGCCTTGCACGCGGCCGACCCGGGTTCGATTCCCAGCATCCCATATGGTCCCCTGAGCACCGCCAGGAGTGATTCCTGAGTACAGAGCCAGGAGTAACCCCTGTGCATCACCAGGTGTGACCCAAAAAGAAAAAACAAAGTTTTAAAAAGGTAGAATAAAGAAAGTAATTTTTCCTTGCAAAAGAATTCGGAATAGTTTGTGTACTCAATTTGTTCATCTCCTTTCTCTTTGTTCTTTTTTGTTTTTTGGACCACACCCAGTAGTGCTCAGGACTTACTCCTGGCACCTAGCTCAGGAATCACTCATAGCAGGTTCAGGATCAAATGTGGGTCACCCTGTACAAGGCAAGTACCCTCTCAGCTGTACTATTGCTCAAGTCCCAGGTATTTTTTTCCCCATTAAATTCCACATACTTTCCTAATATGGACTGCATTTAGTGACTTACTTATAAAGAACAGAATACAGAAAGAAGAAAACGTTAAATTACAGTGAAAATAATAGTGGTTAAAATATTGATAGCATGAAAGTGAGGAGGAGGATATAACACATCTGCTGCACAATTCTAAAAACCTTTAACTTTGGTGTAAGCATGACCAAGGGAGGGAGGGAAAACAGATATTGTGCAAAATATTTGACCCTAAAACTATCAAGGTCATGAAAAACAAGAACATTTTTAGAAACTGTAATAGACTAGAGAAAGCTAAGGCAATAAAACAATGACTAAATGTAATGTGGCAGTCACATGAGAAGTTGAAATGAGAACTTAGTTAACAACAGCAACAACAAAAAGCAAGTAGTAGAACTGGAATTAAGCCTGGAATTCAATTTATGATTATTTACTGAAATTATTGGAGTAATTGTTAGACTTAAATAAGATCATTCCACAAATGCATATTTTAGAAATTGCAAATGTTTTCCCTATATATATAATCACTTTATTCTGATTCTAGTATAGTCAGTATATTTCAAGAGCTCTAAAATCTCAATAAACTTGGAAACACATACCATCTTACTAAATAACCCTTGCTTTTTTTGGGGGGGATTCACTAAGGAAATTAGGACATGTCAGAAACTGAATGACAATGAATACAATACCAGGAAAAAAAGGTGTGACACATTTTAACTTGGTGCTTAAGTAAACAAGGTATAGCTATATAACATTACATAAAACATAAGAATTTACAAATGAGTCAGCCCTTATCTCAAAAATAGGAGCAATGGAAGATACTTAAATAGACAAAAGGTAAAGCAATAATAAAGAATGAAATAAATAAAATAGAAAATAGAATTATATAATAATAAAATCAAAGGGCTTTTGTTTCTTTTTTAAAGATTAATAAAACAGACTTCTGGCAGAACTAGGCAGAATTAAATAGTCCTGTAAAGGGCCAAAAAGGCTTTGTGAAGAACTTTATGTACACTGAAAAGTGAATTATATCTTTCACAAGACCCAAAATAATATTCTTTTTAGTGGGTTTTCTATCCATTAAAAATATCTAAGGGCCAAAGAGAACAGGAGTTAAGGCCGTTGCCTTGCATGCGGTAGGACTATCTTCACCCGTCTCCCCCCTGCCTCCCCACCCCCAACCAACCGAATTCCACACACCACGAGTGATCCCTGAGCAGAGCCGGGACTTAGCCCCTGAGAACTGCAAGGTATGGCCTAAAACACCTCTTTCCCCTCAAAAGTTCTTAGCTCTTGGTTCAACAAAAATAGGTGGCAGTTACTGTGGTGTGTTCCCAGAAATCACCATCCAGAAAATGGGTGTTGAGAGCCAGTTGTGTGCAGAAGGATTTTTTTCTTCTGTTTTGTTTTAGGCTACAGTGGTACTCAGTGGTACTCGGAGCTCACTCCCGTCTCTGCGCTCAGGGTTCATTCCTGGCAGGGCTCCCGAGTGCCGGGCATCCGAACTCCTGGGCTGCCTAGCACCCCTCCTGCTGTGTTACATCTCTAGCCCCTACTAGTGCTTTTAAGCAGGGATGGGAAGCAATGGCAAAGGAATTACACTTGTAGATTATGAGAATAAAATTTAGGTGGGCTAATGCAGCCCCTCAGGGACTGTGGGAAGCCGCTGCTCCTGAAAATTCGCAAGCCAGGGAACTGTAGGGGCTCCCAGACCCTCTTGGTGAAGTACTGCCCACTCCTTTCTCAGTCCAACTCCCCCGCTCACTCCCCGTGCGAGGTCGCCACCAGGGGCGCCGGTGAGCGCGCATGCTCCCCAGCCCTTGCATCCAATCAGGTTGCGGCGCCGGGAGCACAGCCGACCTGGTGCACGCACCTGACAGCCAATCACGGGTCGCAGCGGGTACGCGTGCGGGTGCGTCCGCGGCGTCGGCGGTGCCTGGGGCCTGACTAGGCGTCACTGCCTCGGGCTTAGGCGGGATAGAGTCCCGGGCGGGTGGCGCGCCGGCGACTTCGGGACCGCTGGGGACCGAGCGCTTAAGCCCGGGGGCGTGGCGCGGCGGGTGTGTTCCCTGATGGGAGAAGGGAGGAGATTCGGCCGCCACCGCCGGCGAGTCGCCGCACCGCGCCTGGCCTTCACTGACCGAGCGGCCTCCGCCGGTGCCGCGGCCCCCTGAAGGCGTTTCGGGTAAGCGGCCCCTGACGGGCGCCAGGACCCCGCGCACAAACATGTCCCCGAATCTCAGTTGCGGCCACTTTGTGTCAGCTTCGCCTTCTGCCACTCAGGCCGAGTGGCCTCCCCCAACCCCCGTTTGAGTGTAGGCCAGGCCTGCTCGAGAGGGGAGAAGGGGCCTGGCAGGGCTCATAATGGCTTCCCACCTCCCCCTCCCCAGCACCTCCCCCCACCCCCACCCCCAGATACCTTCGGCTTCCTCGCGGTGCCCTCACGGGGTTGCTTATTACAGGTCAACATCCTATGTCGTTTGTAACCCCAGCCGCACCCCCTTTGGGGGCATCCAGCCTCTGAGGCCCCTTTAAAGCGGTAAACTTTTATTAGTCTCTCACCCTTAACCAGAGCGTCGTCGTGTGTGTGTGTGTGTGTGTGTGTGTGTGTGTGTGTGTGTGTGTGTGTGTGTGTGTGTGTGTGGTGTGTGGGCGTACTTTCTTTGCTGACAGAGGTAGGGTACATGGGAGGAAAGGTTTGAAGGAAAGGGATTTCATTATTTTTCTCTGGTTCTGTCTGAGATACTTGGGGAAACATACAAATGGCAGTATCAGTGGTGTAGGCTAGGCAGTGGTCTACAAAATATTCCCGCAACATGCAAGCCTAATCCTTCTGTCTGATATCTCTAGGATATGATTGTCTTAATCCTGGAATATTCTCAAGGCCCTGGAAATTTCTGTGCACATCAGAGGTAAGATAAGAAAGGGGTCTTTATAATGAAGACTGGGGTTGCATCTTTGTCATACATAAAAATAATACGACTTTTCTCTTGTTCCCTTTGTGAAAACATCCCTGTTTAGGCTGAGTGCTTAATTGGATCTGAATGTTTTTGATAAATTCAGGCCACTCATTAATTTCTGTCATTCCGAGCCCTCTAAAATGCGTTCTTGAAAAAGGGGAGTGGGAGGCTGGCTTTCTTTCATCACTCCTGAAAGGGATTAAAGAAAAAGATCATCAATTTTAAACTATGTGAATCTGACTTTTTTTTTGACTATGAGACTAAGATGTGTTAAGACCATACCACAAGTCTTCAAGTAATAAAGTGGTTCATTGGGGCAAATGTATATTGGTAAAGATAACTGCATGAGGTTTGTTTGTTTCCATTTACTTATGGATTTTATTTCATGAAGTAATTGAATATGACTAGATAGGTAACTCATCTGAATTCATTTCATGCTTACAGTATTGGTAAATTCTCTATGCAATAGTTTATGCATACAACTCAATGAGATGTATTGTATAGTTATCTATTATTGTGTAACATGTGATCTCAAAATTTAATAACTTAAAATAATCTTTATTCGCCATAATGGTGGGAAGCCATTATGAGCCATGCCTGGTCCCTTCTCTCAAGCAGACCTGGCCTACACTCAAATGGGAGTTGGAGGAGACCGCTGCCTGAGTGGGAGAAGGCGAAGCTGACAGAGAGTGGCAGCAACTGAGATTAGGGGAAATTTGTATGAGAAGGGTTCTCAGGTTTTTTTTTTTTAATTATTACCTTTTTTTCTGTTTGTTTTTGGGCTACACCTAGTATGCTCAGGACTCAGGGCTCACTCCAGGCAGGCCGAGGGGACAGTATGGGGTGCCAGAGATTAAACCCAAACCACCTGTGAGCAAGGCAAACTCCTTACCACTGTACTATCTCTCCAGCCCTCATTATTTCGTAATGTCTGAAATCCAGGAGTAGTTCAGTCTGATGGTTTTGGCTCAGGATCTCTCAAGAGATTACAATCAAGCTTTTGACAGGATTTGAAGTATCTGAAGACTTGGATGACCTATATCTAACCTCCCACTTGCTTTTAACAAGGACCCTTCCTTACTCCGTCTTTCCATGGAACTAATCCTGTCATGGAATCTCTCTGATTCTAGAGAGGCCTTACTTAGAAAATAAAATGCTGTCTTTTTCAGAAGTTTCATGCCATCAGTTTTCATGCTTTTTTTGGGTTTGCTTGTTTTGGGAAGCCACACTCAGCTGTGCCCATGGGCTCTGGGGACTGTATCTGGTGCCAGGGATCAAACCTGGGTGGGTTGGCTGCATGCAAGGCAAGTACCTTACTCACTGTAGTGATGAGGGAAATAGGCCCCTGGCTCCCCTATGGATGAGAGAAAATAGAACTCTGTTCCCCCTGCCCCCTGTCCTAAACAGCTATGCAGTGAGAGAAAGGAAAGGCTGCCAGAAACAGCTGCTACTATGAGAAGAGCTCAGGACAGACTTGAGATAATACCCTGCCTTGTGACTAATGATTGGGCTCAGAATGTCCTTGAAATGGTGCTGACCCTGCTTTCTAAGTAACATGCTAAGGAATTTCTGCTTCTGTACTCTCCTGTCTTCTGCCTGCAAATATTCCATCCACCATCAGATATTCTATAAAACAGCTTTCTCCTTTGTTTTGGACCCAGTTCTTTTTGGAACACGAGCTCACAGGTCAATCCACCAGTGAAATAAACCCTACTCCTAAGACTTTTGTGAGCGATCTCTTGATTGCTTCTGATCTGGTAGGGCCAAACTCCCTTAACAGTGCTGTCTTTCCAGCCCCACGTGTCATCAGTTCTGTTCTATTTATTTTATAAGTGTGGGTAAGAGTTATACTAGAGTAATACTACAAAGGATCTAGGTTTAATTTGGAACTGTATTAGAGACTGGCTACCACACACATTTTTATTTATTTATTTATTTATTTATTTATTTATTTATTTATTTATAATTTATTTATTTTTAATTAGAGAATCACTGTGAGGGTACAGTTACATATTTATACACTTTTGTGCTTATACTTCCCTCATACAAAGTTCGGGAACCCATCCCTTCACCAGTGCCCATTCTCCACCACCCGTAAACCCAGCGTCCCTCCCACCCTCCCCAATCCCATCTCCCCCCCACCCCACCCTGCCACTGTGGCAGGGCATTCCCTTCTGTTCTCTCTCTCTAATTAGCTGTTGTGGTTTGCAATAAAGGTGTTGAGTGGCCGCTGTGCTCAGTCTCTAGCCCTCATTCAGCCCGCAACTCCCTTCCCCCACATGGCCTTCAACTACAATGTAGTTGGTGATCGCTTCTCTGAGTTGCCCTTTCCCCGGAACGTGAGGCCAGCCTCGAAGCCATGGAGTCAACCTCCTGGTACTTATTTCTACAGTTCTTGGGTATTAGTCTCCCACTCTGATATTCTATATACCATAGATGAGTGCAGTCTTTCTATGTCTGTCTCTCTCTTTCTGACTCATTTCACTCAGCATGAAACTTTTCATGCCCATCCACTTAACTACAAAATTCTTGACTTCCTTTTTTCTAACAGCTGCATAGTATTCCATTGTATAGATGTACCAAAGCTTCCTCAACCAGTCATCCGTTTTGGGGCATTCCGGTTTTTTCCAGATTACCACACACATTTATTGAATGCTGTCCATATGCTTTTTGATATTGCCCCATACTACAATAGATACATTTAACCATAGACTAAAATCTCTTCTTGTCTGTGTTTGTGGCTTGTTCTCAAGTAGTTATTTTTATTTTAATATTAACTCATTAACAGTTCAATTTTAATACCTGTCTTCTGTTTACTTCATCATTTCATATTTCCTTGGTATTAATAACTGAATAATTTCTTTGAGTTGGGCATAATTTCTGTATCCAGTTTTCTTGCTTTCCTTTAAATCTACTCTCAAAGTCCTCAGTGAATTCCATAATGCTTAATTTGATGGCCAATTTTACCTTTCCTTGTTTTTTTTGGTCTCTTGTCAGCATTTATCAGAATTGTTCAGTTTTCTCCCTGAAAATAAATTTCACTTGAATTCCAGAATGGTCTCTTTATTCTACTGCTGAATAGCTATAACTATTCCTTTTTTATATTTATTTTGTTTCTTCTTATTTCTCTGACCTCTAACAGGTGAAAAACCCAGAGCTTAGACCTCAGACATCAGTCTTATATTTAAATCTGCATATTGAAAACTGCAACATTTTTATACCTAGCCCAAATCTCTCCCTGAACCTTAGACTCAAATTTAGCTGTGCAGCATCACATCTTTTTTGAACCCTTGCTTCCATTCTTCTACCCAGTCTAGCATTATTACCGGCTTTTATTTATATTATTTCAGTAATCTCTTGTCTACTTGCTTTCAATATTGCCATCTACAGTCTTTATTTCATACATCAGCCAGTTGTCCTATTGAACATCATATCACTTTTCACTCAACTAAAGTTCTATCAGACACAGAATAAAGTGGAATTCGAGCCACCTAATTTCATCTCCCTGATCTTAGCTCTTCTACCACAAGAACTCATTCTTTCATTTCCAGCTTTTCTCCCTTTTCCATTGGCTTGCTTATGTTAGTCTCTTGTGTGTGTTAAGCATGCTACAGTCTCAGACCCTTTGTATTTGCTACTTCCTCTGCTAGTATACGTTCCCCATACAGTCAGTCATAACCATGTTCATTAAAATATCAACCTATTACCTGGCCATTTTCTCTTTTAGTTTTTAGTATTTATAGCTATTTGAAGTGACAAGTAGCACTGTAGCACTGTCATACTCTTGTTCATCTATTTGCCAGAGCAGGCACCAGTAATGTTTCCATTGTGAGACTTGCTACTGTATTTGGCATCAAATACAGATGCTTGCCAGGCTCTGCCTTGTGGGCGGGATACTTTCGGTAGCTTGCTAGGCTCTCCAAGAGGGACGGAGGAATTGAACCCGGGTCAGCCGTGTACAAGGCAAACGCCCTACCCGATAAGTATATGTGATTATATGAAATATGTATTTTCATATATGATTATATGTAATATATGTGTAATTATTTGTGTTTTAATTTTATTATCTGTTTTATTCCCACCAAAATACTTTATATAAGCCTAGTATTTTGTAAATAAATATTTTTTATATTTCTGAAATATTTTTTTCTTAATAATATGATGTTTTTTAATTCTTGTTCTTGCCCAGTTGCCCTCAATATAGAACCTTTAGTATAAAACCAAATCAGAGTGGTTGAAGATTTTTTCCCCTCTATTATAGGTATAATTATTATTTCTGTCTTTCTTTTTGTGTATGTCATATCTTTGGTAAAGATTTTATAGAATGAGCTAGAGAGTTTTTCCTTCTCTTTACATTTCCTGAAAGAGTAAATCAAGGGTTTCTTTGATTTTTTTTTTTTCTCCCTTAACTCTTCTGGAGTTGAGGCATTTGCTTGCATCAACTAATAGAGATTTGATCTCAGAATCTCACATGATCCCCTCACTGTTTTGTATTCCCTTTATGCCTCCCCCCACCATGCCCCCCAACCTACTCTTCCTTAATCGTTTTGATAGAGTTCATTAGGGTAGCAGTCAGATCTTCTGGTATTATTTTTAAAGATAATTTTTTGTGTTTTTCTGTTTTGTTTTTATTTTTTGGTAGGTTTTTTTTGTTTGTTTTTTGATTTAGTATTTGTCCATGTTGGTTGTCTAATTTGTTGTCTTAGAATTGTTTATAGTGTACCCTTAATGTTTGTGTGGTTGGTAGTAATATTCCCTCTATCTTTTATTACTTTTGTATATTTTTTAATTAATTAATTTTTTTTTATTGAATCACCATGTGGAAAGTTACAAAGCTTTCAGGCTTAAGTCTCAGTTGCACAATGCTCAAACACCCATCCCTTCACCAGTGCACGTATTCCACCACCAAGAACCACAGTAAACCTCCCCCCCCAATCCCCTAGCCCCCCACCCCGCCTGTGTAGCTGATAAAGTTTACTTTACTTTCTCTTTATTTTGATTACATTCAAACAAAAAACTTACTATTATTGTTTGGAGTTCCCTCACCCCCAGAGTCGGACCTGCTGGAAAGGAAACATTAAATAATATATTAAAGAAGAATTCATCTAACAAAATGAATAATTTTGTTACTTGAAATTTTCTGTGTTAAAAAAATCCATTATTTTAAAATAAAGATGTTTACTCATTAAGCACTTTCTCTATTCCCCTTTCCCTCAACCATTTGTGTTTAGATTCTATAGCTTGGTCTTGTATATTTACTGTTGATGAAATCATTTTTTTTCAAAAACTTTCACTTTACGTTTTTTTCAGGGTTTATTGAGGTATAGCATGCATGTATCAATGATTTATTCCTTTTTTGGTTATATAAAATTCTATAGGATGTATGTATTACAATTTTTTTATCCTTTCATCTATTGATGGGCATTTGAGCTATTTTAAATATGTGTGTACATTGCAGTTACATGATATATACTTATTTTGGTTCCTGTTTCTTTTGGTATTTACTTAGATATGGATTTGGTGGGGTCATAATAATTCTGTGTGAAGAATTGACAAACTGGGGCTGGAACAGTAGTATAGCCGGTGAAGTGCTTGCCTTGCATACCCTGAACACTGCTGCTGTGGACCAAAAGTAAAAAACTAAAAAGACAAACTTTTTCCCACACACAAAAAAATCTGATTTCTGTTAGCCTTTTTTCAATTTCTAGTCTCTTAAAAATTTGATTTTTACTATTTTTGTGTGATTTTTTTTTGCTTTATTTTGTTTTTGGGTCATACCTGGTGATGCCCAGGGGTAACTCCTGATTCTGCATTCAGGAATTACTCTTTTTGGGGCTCACTGGACCATATGGGTAGGTGCCTTAGAAATGAACCTGGGTCAGCCATGTGCAAGGCAAGCACTCTATCCTCTGTATTGTCTTTCTAGCCTTCACATGTACTCTTTTAAGATTACACTTTAGGGACCCAGGAGATAGCTCAAAGTGCTGGAGTATATATATCCATGCTGGAGACCCAGGTTCAGTCCTTGGCACTACATGGTGTGTAATGCCCAACTCCCAGCCCCCCTATTCACCTAGTTCCATATCACAAGTAACTCCCAGCATCACAGGGTGAAAAAAACTTAAAAACAAGCACATTTCAATGGCTCTTGCATATAAATAAAACAATTTCTGGTTTTAATGTTTTTGTTTCTTAGCTCAACCCACCTACCATTTTAAAAAAATTATTTCTAACTACTATTTAATTTTTCACTTTAATGAAATTTGTTGATTTAATAATTTTTTTATGATGAGTATATTGTGTACCGGATCTGCCTTAGTACTTGGGGTGAAGTCAGTAAATAAAGCAGATAAAAGCAAATTAAACGCAGTTTCCTCAATGGAAGGTATTTACAGTGGAGAAATAAAGATAAAAAATATGATAAATACACATATTCTCTTGTAATAAGAGGTCATATTATGGGGTTACGAAAAATAAGCAGTCATAGGATTGATTGTTGGGTAGAAGAGCATTGTGATGTTACATGGTAAATGTAAATCTTATGGAAAATTAAGTTTGGATATGGACTTGAAGGAGATATAACTGTTACCAGTGGAATATTTGGGTTTTATTGTTTTTTGTTTTGGGGCCACATCCAGGGTGGTAAGGGGTTACTCCTGCTCTGTACTCAGGAATCTCTCCTCATATCCCTGGGGGACCATATTGGATGCTGGGGATCCAACCCAGGTTTAGCTGCAAGCAAGGCAAACATCCTGTCCTCTGCACTATCTCTCAGGCCTCATCTATGGGAATATTTGTAATGAAACCTTTCCATTGATTCCTCCTATAGCCCTTTGGTTCATCTTTGGCGAGTTTATAAAGGGGTATTTGCTTTTCCATCTTGAATTATTGGTTGATGGAAATACTGGTATGGACAGATAAAAACCTAACCTAGATTAGTTGGACTAAACCCCAGCCATGATACTGAAGTTTTTGTTACTGTTTAAGGAATATAATTCAGTGCTGCGTTGTCATATATATACATGAATGAGTATGTTTTATTTTTTGATTGCAATTGCTTAATTTTTTTTTATTGACTTTATGGCTCTTTTTCATTTTAGTGCTCTTTTTGCTTTCTTCTAGTCAACACTCCATAGACTTTTTCTTTCAGGTTTCTACTATTGGAGCTGAACATGTTAGTTCCCTTATTCCTACTAGAGTGTGGATTCCAGATTTCCATGTTGACAGCAATATTGTTACATAATTTTAGCTATTAGATTGAAGTCGGTTCTTCCAAAGCATACTTCTAGTCAAGGTCAAACAGAATTTTAGTATCTGGAATGATGCCATCCTTAATTCCAGTGTTCCTTATCCTACTCATATCACTCATGTTACCAAACTTATTTCCATTACCTCATTACACATTATTAAGTTTTTGATATAAATCTACCCCACTGTATGCCCCAAGTACTTCAGCTATCATTTCCCTTCTTTCGATCAGATCATTTAAGGCTTACAATCTGTAATCAAAATTAGTTTCCAAATTTTCGTGTGATTCACTGATATTCTGTGTTTCCTTTTTTCGTTAGGAAGTTAGAATTGCTAGGACAAGTAATCTTGTCCTTGAAACAAACACATTTCTACTTCTCAAGATACTTATTATAAAAATTAATGTGAACTGTTGGTCAGTCTATCAGTATATCAGAATTTTTAATATATACTTATACTCATTTTTTATTATAGCTTTTATTAATCTTCTTGCTTCTTGATATTTACAGCAGTGCTTTCCAGCTGATATATGGCCCCCTGTGGGCCCCAGGATATTCTGAGGGGGAGACATAGGTAAAAATCATGTAAATGGGGATCACAGCATGAGACAAGGGGACCAAATAGTAGAACAGGGGTGGCATATAAAGGAAATAAAGTTGGAAGGGGGCCGTGGATGGAAAAAAGAGAGAAACATTGACCTATTGAGTAGAACCCAAGTATGCTGCTCAACATCCTAAATGCATCTGGCAGTTTTCTTTAAGTAGGATTATCTGATGAAAAATGTCACTAGTTCCTAGGTTGAGAAATAGTGGCCTCTGTTCATCATTCTGGAATTACATTATTAAAACACAAGACTGCAAAGAGAAGTATTTCAGATCTGCCTCGTGTTTTCGTGTTTTCTTGAATTGTGTTCTGTCTACTTAATTTGAGCTTTAGAGTTGTAAATTGCTATTCATTCCCCCCCTGGTTGTAAGCTTGATACATCAACAACTTTCAACTCAATTCTTTGGCAAGGAAAACATGGTTGTGAATAGTGAGGAAAAGAGCAAATAATTTTTATTATGCTTTATATTTTTTTAACTCATGTCCAAATTGGTACATTTTCAAAATTACCTTTTTGGTCCAAGATTATATGCTTATATGCTATATAAGAGAAGCATGGTACATATTAGATGCCAGTTTAACTTTTACAAATTAGATCATGCTGTGAAGGGTCCTTGTTGGACTATAGTGAATTCTGACACAACAACTTGGCGACTTATGAAACAAAATTTTAAGTATCTATATATTATGGGTTGGAAAGCTAGTTTCGTTGGTAAGATACTTGCCTTGCATGCAAACAACCTGGTTTCAGTCTGCAACACCCCATATGGTTCCCCAACCCTTTCAGGGCACAGAGTCATACCTGAGCACAGCCAGATATGGCTCAACTTCCCATATCCCTCCCAAAAAAGTATCTACATCTTTCTATACTTAAAGCCAATTTTCTTCTACCAGTAGTAACCCATTGATGACCCAATGGTTTTTGTGGGTCATGTTGCATTTTTTAAAAAATGATTATGGTGAGTAACCCGTATACTGACTGTGATGGCAGTTATTATTATTTATATGTGTTATGTAACAAGTTTCCATCTAATTTTTTTCGTTTTTTTTTAATCATGGAGTTGCGAATAAAGATGTTTCAAAAAGTAACAGCTTTAATTACTTTATTGGTCTACAGAATTTCTGATAGACAAGGTTCTGAGAGTAAATTTGTAGGAAATGTTGAATTAACTAGGCACAATATACTCTACAAATAGAGGTTCTTATTGTTGAAAGTTGCTTTTAATTTTAAAAATTTTGCAATTATTGAATTCCCATGCCTGTATCAGGCACTGTATTGTGTTGAAGATACATCCATAAAAAAATATCAGTCCTAGATTATTTTGAGTTACTTTTTACTAGATGAAAAAAAAACCAACAAAATTGTTTGCAATGAGTTAAATGGGGATAAAGAATTGAAGAGAAAAAGAAGTGAAGAGATAATGGAGGTATGAGTTATGAGGTTGGTTTGGAGTATTGGAGAACCTGTCTGAGATTACGACTTGAACAGGACCCTGAAGGTGGTGTTAGGGACAGCAAATACAGGTGCCCTTAGTGAGGTAAACTAGTATGTTTAAGAAATAGCAAGGGAAAGGAAAAAAGACGAAATAGCAAGGAGTGTGATTAAAGTTAAGAGGAGGGAGCAGAGAAGTAGGAGATAGATATAGCATGTAGGGTTAGTCTAGAATAGGTGTTTTTAAGCCTTTATCTGACTGTTGTCCCCTTTCTACCTTCCTTTCTGTGGTTCTCATGTCTTACCAGTTTACTTCCTGTTGGCCTCCCTTTTATGTGATTTTCATTTGGAATGTCCTGGGGGACCCTAAGGTGGTCTTATAGCCCCTGAATTGAGAAACACTGGTATAGAAGTACTTAGCCTTTTTTGAGGGGGGGAGTGGAAGGTGTGGTTGGGGGCCAACACCCTGTGGTCCTTGGGTGAACCATACAGTGTTTGGTATCAAACTGGATTGACTGCTTTCAAGAAAAGCACCTTGGCCCTTATATTCGAGTCCCAGGACTTGGCTTTTTACTGAGTAAACCAAAAAAGCATTTTTGTTGTTTTTAAGCTGAGCTGTGTTGTAATCTGATTTGATTTAGCAGAATCAGTTTGTAGAAAAGAGACTGAAATGGGGTGAAGGAGGAAGCTCTGGATTTCATTTTAGTGAAAAATTGGGACTAGAAGGCAACAAATAGAAGAAATTAGTGAATGAATTATAATGAAGGCCTCAGTTGAGATTATCAAGAGCATTCATAATTTGCTAGGCATATACTGAGTACTTGACATTGCATCATACAGTTTATGGAGTTTATGAGTACTCTTTTTTCTATTTTTTAAATTTGAAACTGTTATTCTACAGTCATTTGTAATCATGGGTGTTAAGATGTTATTTATTCTCTTTGAATTTTTTTCATCCTTATCTGCAAAATAAAGGTGTTTATATAAAACTTTCTTAGAATTTTGGAAGAATTAAATAAGATAAATAAGAATAAAATTAGATAAATAAGAATAAATAAATACATTTTTCTGTATTTACTGTTGTCTACTGTTTTTTTGCTTAGGTGACAGTTTAGATCAAGGATTATACCTTTCAAGAATAACAAAAATATTTGAAAATGGAACAGCCATATATACTGTCTGACGAAGAGGAGCCAGAACCACAGCAGAGTGTAAAAGATACTAAACAAGTGGAAGATGAAGATGCTGAATTGATTTTTGTTGGGGTGGAACATGTAAATGAAGATGCTGAACTGATCTTTGTTGGAGTGACTTCACATTCAAAACCAGTTGTTTCAACCATTTTGAATAGAGTCACCCCAGGTTCATATTTAAGGAGAAAAAAATATGGCCACCACAGAAGAGATACTACCCATAAATTGCAACCCATAAGTCACTCCACTTCAGCATCAGAACCAGTAACTGTTTCGGGCCTTCCTCAATCTGAATTAAGATCAACAGATAGCCCTATTATTATTGAGCCTTTGCCAAAGCCTGATTGTGAAAAGAATTCACCACAAGTTGTGCCTAATAATACTTTACAGTTACGTTCTCCTTTGGTTACATTCACAAACTCATTGCAGCATCCAGGAACAGCACTTTCTGTAGGAGATAAGAATGAGAGTTCTCTTGTGTCAAAGAGACTTTCCATCTCTGAAGCAAACTGTGAAAACTCCAAAAGACCTAAACTCAATGATGGAAACATAGGGGCGCATTCTTCAGTTTTTTCCCCTTCAGGTATCTTTCATACAGCTACTCCACAAAGCATACTCTCAAATGATGTTGATACCTCATTAAACCAGGTTCAGAATGGAATACCCTTCTCAATTGCTTTGCCAAAGGAAAATGTCTATTTTAAGCCCATAAGTACTGGTGGGGGAAATAGACCAGCAAAAGCCGACTGTCTGAATCTAGCAAGTCAACATAAAACTATTGATTCCAACAAAGGAAATCTCATTGTGTTACTCCGTGACTTCTATTATGGACAGTATAAAGAAAATGAACAACCAGAACAGAAGACTCACACAACCTTTAAATGCCTCAGCTGCTTGAAAGTTCTAAAAAATATCAAGTTTATGAATCATATGAAGCACCATTTGGAACTTGAGAAGCAGAGGGGTGACAGCTGGGAAAATCATACCACGTGCCAACACTGCCACCGGCAGTTTCCCACTCCCTTCCAGTTGCAATGTCACATTGAAAGTGTACATATTTCCCAGGAGCCCTCTTCTGTATGTAAAATTTGTGAATTGTCATTCAAAACAGATCAGATTCTCTTAGAGCACATGAAAGACAATCATAAACCTGGTGAAATGCCATATGTGTGCCAGGTTTGCAATTATAGATCATCATTTTTTGCTGACGTGGAAACACATTTCAGAACATGTCATGAAAACACTAAGAATTTGCTTTGTCCATTTTGTCTCAAGATTTTCAAAACTGCAACACCATACATGTATCATTATAGAGGACACTGGGAAAAGAATGTTCACTCATGTTCCAAATGCCGTCTACAGTTTTTGACTTTCAAAGAGAAAATGGAACACAAGACTTATTATCATCAAATGTTTAAGAAGCCTAAACAACTAGAAGGATTGCCTCCTGAAACAAAAGTTGTTATTCAGGTCTCACTCGAATCTCTTCAAGCACCATCAGTAGAAGTAGCGTCCATTACTGTAAGCACCTCTGATCCTGAACCATCACTGCCCAAACCTAAAAGTAAAGTTTCAAAAAAAAAAAATTCCAGTTTCAGTAACTCTAAAGTAAATATTTCATCCATTTAAAAAGACATAACAGATGTTGCATTATTCACTAACCTTATAGTGATATTTATAAATGGTCTTGAGATTTTTAAGTTAACCACAATTCCTGGCTTTTTAGATTTTTTTGTTTGTTTTTTTTGGCACCACACCAAGTGGTGTTTAGATTCTGCTCCTGGCTCTGTGCTCTGGGTTTTTTCCCTGTAGTGATTGGAAAACCATGCAGGGCTGGGGATTAAACCTGGACTTTCTGCATGCAGTCATGCATTCAGCTAGTTGAGCTATTACTCTGACCCTCAAGTTTTAAAATGTATTACTGATATTTAACACTTAAAAGGTGTATGTTTATGTGAGAAGGGAAAAACAGTGGAAGCCTTTTATTTTTTAATTTTGAGTTTTATGTTACTTTTAAGTTTAGAAGTTTGTTTCTGTATATAAAATTTTAATATGTTTTAGTATTTTTCTCCCAAATTTTTCCATGCCTTGATAATTCAGTATTTAGTTAGTCAGACTGAAATGGCTTTGTTATGGTGTGGTCCTGTTTGCTGCTAAATTCCCAGAAGTGCCTGTTTTACTGTCCAAAAATAATCTGATTCTGAAAGCACGGATGTGAAAAAGTTGAGCAAGAAGCCCTGGTATATATAGTGATGAGAAAGTGGGAGGTTAATTAATGGAGAGCAATAACTCCTTGTCCCCAACTAGGGGAAAAGCACATATTCACTCTTGGAGACAAGGAAGAAGAAACATGCTCAGAATGTCATTACCTAGACCAAGAATATCTAAGGATGCAACTACATTGTTTGGTAAAGGGACCTTGAAGATATCAACTGGTATGTATCAGTAGCTTTGGATGGAGAAACAGTGATAATAGAACGGGACCTCCTGTTGAGTGATTAAAGAGGCAGTCAGTGTCCTCCCCTCTCTGGCCTTAGTCTGAATGAACTAGCCATTTCCTCCTCAGCTATAACAGTAAAGCAAGTATGCTTTCATAGGGGAAAGAATCCCTTGATATCCATAACCTGATATTCATTGTTTGAATTGTAGTAGACCCATAGTTTGAACTTAAAAGACCAAGCAGATGTTATCTATTTCATGGACTGGACTAAATGTAGTTCTCTTATTGTTAAGTTGGAATGAGATCTTGTCCAAGAATAGAAGATGCCGTGGTTAAAAACAGGCCAGAGCATTGGATTAAAACCCATTATAATGGGCTTTTCTTACATTTTTTTTCTGTGTACATTGAACATGTTAAGTTTGTAATTTTACATTTTGCTGTGGACATGAGTAGTTACTGGTCATGTGTGTATGATTTTCTGCTTTAACTATTAAGTTTGGGTTTGAACACACTCCTGTGTGCAAGAAAATGCCCATTTATTTCAGTAACTATTTAGTCTTCTAATTACTATCATTTAATCTGTTTACATATCTTTGACTACTATGGGGGAATCTTTTCCCTTGCCAGCTTCAGTGGCTTTTCCATATAGAACTAAGGAATGATCTATAGTTCCTAAACATGAGTGGTCTTGACTACTTTTTGGGATTTCCAGATTCAGTCTCTTTAAGAATGTTCTGGTTTCATCTCTTCTGCCCCCTTTGTGCTGTTACCCGGTAGCTTCTCTGTACCAGTCAAGAAATCTGGTATCCTAACTGAAGACATACTGAGGAGAAAATTTCATTTCACTACTTAAAAGCACCTTATCTTTCCCCCATTCTTACATTTCCTCCTCAATTTCACTAAATTCAATGAACATTCACAAAAAGCTTGAAAGTGATAACTATTTAGTTATCCCTTTTAGAATTAGTGAAGGACAACAGATACAACAGTTGTGAATATAATGTTCATGTTTCCCCATGTAGATTGTTTATATTTCTTCAGTGCTTGATTAGTTGTTTGATATGCACTTTGAACATATAAGACATTTGATAGTCCTCTTCATTAGTTTTCCATTCCAAAGTACTTGGGACAATCGTGGCTTGTGAACCCTGTTCATGTGAAAAAAAAAAATGTTTTGTGTTCCACTTTTCTGGTTTCAGGTGTAAGCTATTCTGTTTATAAATAGATCTGCAAACTTTTGCATACTGTTCTCTTAATTCTGTTTCTAAAGTAAAAGTAGGAAATGTCTTGTTTTTGTGGTTACTTAGTATTATCAACACTGTTACTATTGTTTGCTGTTACTAAAGCATGCTCCTAAGGAGTACAGATTGTTATTTATGTGGGATTCAGTGACAATGACTTACACCTATTTTCTCCTAACATTTTCTGCTAGCCTTCTACCATTTTCCCCACTGATGCACTCTTTGTGACATATTGGCCTTGCTTTTTCTTAAGCAGCTTACTTTTTTTTCCTGATCCAAAGACTTTGCAGCTGCTTTTATCTTTCTTAGAATGCTTTCTTCTAGGCCTGCATGGCTTGCTACCTCATTTAATTGTTAGATATTTCCTTTGGTTCATTGAGCCTCACCAGTGTTCTTAAAATGACACTGACAGTGAGTATCCCCTCCTTCCCTTTAGTCTCCTTGAAGGCACTTTATGTATGTCCCCACTGCTCTCCCCTTTGCCTAATCTAGGGAGAGTTCCTAAGTTTTTAGAAAAATCTGAAGAGATTATCATTAAGGGCTTTGCTTCTCTTAGAATTGAGCTAGCTTGAGTCAATTTCTGTGCCTGTAAAATAAGAAAATATAGTGAGTTGAGTTCTTTCAGGAGCTTTCTCTGTTTTTCTATTGATATCTCTATATTTTTAAGGCAATGTCACTTTGTTTTGTTTATATTGAATATATTGAATATCTGTCAAGATTACTATTTTGTTATTACTCTTTGTGAATCTTGTCTATTTTGCCTGCTTGTTCTTTCAGAAATAAAATTTATCATTTTATTAATGTTGCCAAAAATTGTTAGTAAATATCAATCGTAATAAAACGTTTTTTGAAAAATAAATGTTTTTGCTATTTCTTTTCCCTAATAGTGAGGTATGATTTTAGTTTAATCCCTTGCCAGGGACTGGCCCTGGGTGAACAGGCCTGAAGTAAGGACACCACGAGGATTAAAAGAGAAATAAGGGACTGGAGCATTAGCACAGCGGGTAGAGCATTTGCCTTGCATGCGGCTGACCGGGGTTCGATTCCCAGCATGCCATATGGTCCCCTGAGCACCGCCAGGGTAATTCCTGAGTGCATGAGCCAGGATTAACCCCTGTACATCACCAGGTGTGACCCCCCCCCCAAAAAAAGAGAAATAAAAAGCATGGGGTTGGGAGTCTCACAGCCTCAGAGCCTGAGAATCTTGACTGTCTTTCATGTACAGTTTTTATTGATTAGAATCAGTAATCAGAAGGAGAATAACATTCTTTAGTCAAATGCCTAACTATCATAGTCTATCCTAGATAGACTTTTACACATATGAGGAACTCAGTATATCAGGATGAAATCTGTGTAATGGGCTTTCTTAAGGGGAGGTTTCTTCCAGTCCAAGGGCCAAAGATAGAACAATTCCAGGAGCTCCACTAATGCAGTATTCCATCTCCTAATGTCAGCATTCTGGATTTAAAAGTCCCATAAACTACCAATTTTGCCGTCTCCTCTATCTATCTCAGTATCCAAAAAATCCCATTTTGAATGCCCTGCTGCAGAGGCAGGGTGGGGTGGTGGGGGATGGGGTGGGGGTGGTGAGAGGGATACTGGGATCATTGGTGGAGGTGAATGGGCACTGGTGGAGGGATGGGTAAACGATCACTGTATGAGTGAAATGCAAACCCAAAAGTTCATAAGTTTGTAACTATACATCACAGTGATTCTCTAATAATTTTTTTTAAAAAATCCCATTTTTAGATAGCCCTCTATGTAAGACTGCTTTCCTTCTAATTGTTAAGCAATAATATGTGAATTTTCTTTAATGAGAAGGCTTCACAATTTAAAGAAATATGTATATTGATTAATACACTTCTATTTCTTTTTGTTTTGTTTTTGTTTTGTTTGGGGGCCACACCTGGCAGGGTTCAGGGCTTATTCCTGCCTCTACACTCAGGAATTACTCCTAACAGTATTAGGGGAGTGATACCAGGGATTGAATCTGGGTCAGCCATGTGCAAGGCAAGTACCTTACCTGCTTTACTGTTGCTACAGCCCCAATACATTTCTATTCTTATAGAGATTTTTTTTCTCTTTGGTGCCTAGAATTGAACCCAAGCCCTCATAGTGCAAAGTGTACATTGTCTCTGAGCTACATGATCGTAGACTCTTTTTAAAGAGATGTGTTTAGTGTTGGATGCTTTACAACATCTATTGAAGCAATTCTTTTTATTAAAGCAAGGTTGCCTGACTGGATTCACATATTTTCTATTAAAGACCTTTTACTGAAACAAAAAATTGTAGTTGGTATTGAGTACTATCTACTTAGAATTGTATTCTCTTTCTCCTTGTTAACGTTGAAATACATTTCTTCTCCCACTCATTAGAGTTTTCTTTTATTTCAATATATGTTTTTCAAGAAAAACCTTTGACATCCCAACTGTTATCGTCCAACTTCCCCTATTTTTGTATTGACTCATCTACCTTCTTTCATTAGGATTATTTTTAAGACTTTTTTTTTTTTAAAAAAAGCAAATTTGAAGGGTAGTGGCATATCCTGTACTCAGAACTTACTTTTGACTCTGAGCTCAGGGATCACTCCTGGTGGCACTCAGAGGACCATATTTGGTACCAGGATGGGGATAGAAAATAGATATCACTAAGGCACAGGAAATTATGTAGACTTCTCTATGAAGGACTTGTTTATGGATTGGTGAATGGTTTATAAAGTATACAAATATATCTCGGGGGGGGGCTAGAGATACAGTATGGGGGGTAAGGCACTTGCCTTGCATCTTGCTGACCCTGGTTCAAATCCCTGGCACCCCTTTGAACCCTGCTGTGGAGTGAGCATGATGGAAGAGCCCAAGGAAGCGCCCTTGGACTCCAAACAGCCCACTGAACTAATTCCGGCATGGAACCAGAGACCCCACGGTGCGCTGAAACAGTGGGAACCGGGCATCCCCCAATTCTTTTAACCTCTCTCTCTCTCCACTCCTCCCTCCTGAGCACAGCGCAGGATTCGCGGTTTTCCTGAGTGCAAAATGGAGACGCCGAACCTCTCTCTAGGCTTCTCCATCTTATGAGCACCATAAAAGGGTAAAAGTTTATAGTGATGTTAATTCTGGTTGTACTTCCCCTGGACTTTATACAGAAACCCAAAACCGCGCGGCCGCGCCCTAATGTCATCTTAGCATCAGCAATATGTAATATGTCCCTTTTTAATGGGTCGGACTTTTGTGGGAGATCCTAACAAGAATAGTAAGTCTGTTGCTGAAATATTGAAGGCAATCAAAGTGGTAGCCATCTCTCTAGACTGAACTAAGCTATATCCCCACGCCGGCTGAGAAGAAATTTTCTTCTTTCTCGGGAAGAAACGCGGCGTGTCGTCAACTACAGTGTGATGTCCATTAAGCAAACAGACCTGGTGGCGTGGGAATGGGATATAAGGGGAAAAATTATGTACATGGAACAGTGGGACGCTGGTGGAATCTCGAGCCGGAGCCGATACCAGCGCAAGCCCTTCGGTTCCAGAAACTGCTTGCAGACACTCTACTAGTCTATCAACTAAGCCAGAGCCCCACGCCTGCCGATGACGGGAAATAACCATCCTTTTCGGTTTTTTTTCCCTTGTCAGGCAGCGTGGCGATTACTAAACAGGTGTGAACTCGGTGGCGCGGGGCAAGGGGGAAAATGAAAAGTTATGTAACAAACAGCAGGACTTAATATCTCTATATTCTTAGCAGCGGAGAACTATCAAATGCCTCCTTGGCAATAGGACTGCTTTCCTTTTTTGGGGGAAACCCCAACAACGGTAGTGAGTTGTGTATTGAAACATGAAATGTAATCGAGATAAGGCATAAACGAAGTGAAACTTATCATGTACAAGGGTGGGGACTGGGGAGGTGGGAGGGGGCGGCAGGTATACTGGGGGGGTTGGTGATGGAAGATGGGCACTGGTGAAGGGAAGGGTGTTTGAGAATTGTATAACCGACATAATCCTGAGAACTATGTAACCCTCCACATGGTGATTCAATAAAATTAAAAAAAAAAAAAAACAACAAATCCCTGGCACCATATATAGCCCTACAGCAACACTATGGCCACAAAGTCTGGAATAATTTGTGAGCACAGCTGAGTATGGCCCCAGCAGAAACAAAAATCTTAAACAAATGAGAACTAAGATGAATAGGGAAAACTCTGAAATACTAAAAATAGTGATTTGTAAATTGTTTATGGAACTATCAATGTCTTGTAAAGTTTACATTAATAAAAGCCATTTAGGGGACTGGAGAGATAGTACACTGGCTAGGACGCTTACCTTGATGCAGCTGGCCCAGGTTTGGTCCCTGACATCCCAAGCACTACCAGGAGTAATTTCTGAGTGCAGTGTCAGGAATAACCTTTCATAGCTGGGTGTGGCCCAAGACCAAACCAAACAAAAAAAAATTTTTTTTTTTTTGGAGGCCACCCCCGTCGATGCTCAGGCTCTGTGCTTAGGAATTACTCCTGGTGGTGCTTGGGGGACTTGTGGGATGCCAGGAATCGAACCTGGGTCATCCAAGTGTAAGGCAAACACCCTTCCACCCTATACTATTGCTCTGGCCCCCACAAAAAGATGATTTAATTCATCAAAGAATAAATTTGCAGATGACACTGAAGGATTATAAAAACCCATTTTTCTGTGTTGGAATGTTTTTCTTTTCCTCTGGGTGCTTTTCTTCTAAGGAAGAAATCTGAGAAAAGCCACTTTGGGATCAGGGCAAACTTGTATTTTATAACAAAAATAAAATACAATTTATTAATTTTTTGATTAGGAGACCACACCAAACAAAAGTGATGTTCAGGATTTACACCTGGCTCTGTCCTTAGGGGTCATTCCTGGAAGTATTCAGGGGATTATATGTGGTGCCAGAGATTGAACCAGGATCAACCCCATGCAAAGTAAGTGACTTGACCCCTATAGTATCTCTCTGGACCCTCTAGTGATTTTTAAATGGATCTTTTCAGTGCAAGAGACATTTCTAAACAGGGCACAAAAATATTTTTCCAAAATTTTTGCCACTAATGTCAGTATTAGACAAGGACATTGGCCCAAAGACTATCAAGATAAGTACATTCCTCCTTCTCCGTATTTTATGTAGGTTTACAGATAAAAATGTGCCTCATGGAACCGCCCACAAGAGGATTTTATTCCTTGGCATTCACCCCAGAAAAACTTTTCTTAGATAATGGTAGTTTCACAACCATCTTCTAACCTGCTGGCTGGTTACCAAAGAAGCTCTTTCTTGACCTATCACTATGTCTCTCTTTGATTGGCCCTTGAGTGATAGTGAAACTGGACCTTAATAGTCATGTTGGAACAGTAGGAATGGAAGGGTGGGACTCCAGATAAAAATAGTTAACCTAAGGTTAATCTAATCTGATCATTTTAAATCTCACTCACATGAAAAGGTATCCAATCATAAATAGGATGGGATGACTAGACTAGGAAATGAGTAGATTAGAGCAAGCCCCAGTCAGGAAGAAGCAGAATAACAAAGAGGAAGAAAAAAGCTCTTGCTCAATGCCCTCCTCATCTATGCCCAGACATCAACACATTACAGAGCACCGGAGTCTCACCCATGTGCACGTAGCTGTGGTCAGAGACTAAGGAAAGTCAGGAATATAGAGAACAGCTGGGGTATAGTCAGGTGATAGGGTTCCTCTCAGCTAAACAGATACTAGATCAAAAACACACACTGAAGGGAAAAACAGCAAACAGCATAGGGACAAGACTAAAGAATCATATGTTGTAGATAACAAGGATGTGGTAATTCAGACCAGATAGGGAAACGATTAATGTTTTAAATGAGGAGCCCTAACCCATATACTGAATGTTATAATAAGCCTTAACTTCTTTCTCATCTGAGTTTTGTTTGCAAATCTTTCATACAACTCTCAACCCACTGGCACAGGAAAAATTCACTCTCATGCTTCCCAAATAGCCAAAATAATGGTAGACAATACCAGTGACCAGACAATAGAGTCCACCTGCTAATGGTGCTCCACAATTCTGCTTGGTTGTATTTTGGGATACCCAACCTGGATGTTACTGAGACAAAATCTCAGTACACAAGTAAGAAGGTAATAAAAATTCATGGGGAGCAATACACAAGTAAGAAGGTAATAAAAATTCATGAAGAGCAATTTCTGGAATTTTTCCTTTTTTTTAGGCCAAAATCAGCAGTGCTCAGCGCTTACTCCTGGCTCTGAACTTAGGTGTCATTCCTCATGGTATCTGTATCCCTTGGTGTGTTAAGTACTGATAGTCATTTCCCTGGCTGATGGACAAAAGAATGGGCCATTTAGTTCCTAGGTACTCTTAACCCTTGGAGGGACCCACCTGGGATGTTTCTAAGACTACTACCAGTACCGTAACAGTCCCCAGAGCATTAAGGTAAGCAACCTATAAACACTGAGAACGGGTCTATTCCTCAAGCACTTTTTGGTACAGTTAAAAAAAAATAACAAAAAGATAGAGCTTAGTTATCTCTCTTTAATAAAAGGGCTGAACTTCTAATGAATGCAATGAATGAAATATTGTGGATATGACTATGTACAACTTCTGAGACTATATCATAAGAAAAATTACTGCCTCCTTACTCTTTGGGACCATTTACTAACAGAAACTAGTTATATCTAGATAACATTAGGTTGTCTCTAGAAAGGTCTATTTGGAAGAACTGACACAGCCTCCCAAAAGTCTGCAAGGAAATAGAGTTTCTTATCAATAATCAAGTGAGTAAGTTATTGTGGAAGCAAATTCTCCAGCCTTGTCAAGCCTTTGGGTGACAGCAGCTAAATTGTTCTCAGTGTTTATAGGTTGCTTACCTTAATGCTCTGGGGACTGTTACGGTACTGGGGATTGAACCTAGGACATCAGAATGTGGTGCATGTGCTCCAGCCCTTTTCAGCCTTTGAGCTCTAGTTCTGACCATAAACTCCATCTTTGTTGCATGAAATTTTACCTCAAATATGTCAGTTAAACAAAGTATATGTCTGGTGGAGGCTTCTGGGTGACTTACTTAAGTGAAGTGGGGAAGAGAAAGGCGGCATTCTCAAGAAGGAAATCTACTACTTTTTCTTTCCTCACCTCTGTCACCCTAGAAAGTGGCTGAGGAAATATAGGACTGGTAAAGTCTTCAATGAGCCCCTATGTGGTATAGATCTTATGTTTCACCAGTCACATGAGGCAGCCATTGAGCTGCTCCTGAAGTCCACTTGTTCTGCATGGCATGGGAGTTGATCCCTACCATCTGGTTTCTTAGGGAATCATGGACTTAGGCTGGAGCAAAGAAATGCTCTTTGCAGGAAAGGAAAGTCAATCCTAGACCTTACTTAGGCTTTTTAGATCCATTGCCTTTCTCATGCAGAAAAGAATTTCAAGAGGAGATGAATAGCAAAGTTTATTGTGAAATAAAGGGAGATAAGGAGAGAGGTAAGTTAAGATATGTGCTCAAGAGAACACATGGGTTTCTCCAGAATGGAAAGAGCAGGTATACACCCCAGGGTTAAAGTATGAAAATACACATCTCAGGAAGGGAAGTATGGGCATCCTGTGTTTAGGCACATAGCACACTTCCTTTATCCCAGCTTAAATTTATACACACTTCTCCCAAGTTGCTACCGTGCTCAAGTCCATTGCTAGGGTAGTTGCCAAGGGGCGGTTTGGAACAACTGTTTGGTCTTCTTTGGATATTCTTTTTTTTTTTTTTTTTTTTCTGTGACACCTAGCAATGCTCGGGGTTATTCCTGGCTTTGTACTCAGGAATTACTGCTGACAGTGCTGGGGGGACTATATGGGATGCTGGGGATTGAACCCAGGTCAGCCAAATGCAAGACAAGTGCCTTTGCCACAGTACCACCTCTCCAGCCCTTTTGATATTCTTCACATGGCCTTTGTTGCAGTGCCTAACCTTCACTTCTCAAGGGGTCCAGGAAGCCTCTTCTCTCAGGGAGCCTCCTGGAATTCTGCATCTCAATGGCTTGTCATCTCCTGAGATAGGTCCTTTATGTCACAGGCCTCCATGCCTTCAGGCTGTTTTAGTTTTCAGATGCTGTTTTCCCCAAAACACACATTATTAGGACCTCCTATCTTCAGTCTACAACACTGACAAGAGTCATGGATTTAGAATTGTCTTAGTGAAGCTGCTTTCATGAGGTTGCAGTGAAAATACTTGGTAACAGGTATCAAAAGGCTTGACTAGGACTGAAGCTGGAGGATTAGTGCATTCGCTTGTGTACTCTCCTACTTGGAGAGTTGATTCCTAACTTTCAAAAATGGTATCATTAGTAGTTGGGGTCTTCAACAGGGAATTACTTAGTCCTAAGGCTAGAATCTCAGGAATCAGGTTAGTGTTCTTGTGAGGGAATCTCACAGGGTCCATTTGACCATATAAGATATATGTGGACCTGGAAAAACTGCCATTAGGAATGATTAACAAGAGCAGAAGGATTACTCCCAAGATCAGTCTCTGGAATCTCCAAGAACCTGGGAAGTGAACAGCAAGCATTGGGTAAAGTAGGGGTACATTTGCATTCCCCAGTAGCCATTCCAAGCCAAGGGGAGAACATGGCAGGCAGACAGCTTATATGGCTCAGGTGAAGCAAAAGCTGTCATCTTTCCTACCCCAACTGCAATCTGACTGAGTGCTGGCATTCACCCATAGTCAGAAAGGAGATTTTATCTAAATATTGAGGAAATATGGTTCTCTTGTGTAATTATGGCCAAATTTATGGAATGTGACAACAAAACCAAGGTGAATACCAGCAATTTTGAATTATTAAGGCGACACTGAAAGTTGAATATTTCCAGCAGTGATAAAAAATAACACAAACTCCGTTTCTGTATGAAACTTGTGATTGTGAACCTTTGACTTCCACCCAGTTCCGTATAAAACAATTCCGTCACCACTAAGTGCACAATCATCAGACAAAAGAAGGAAACTTTGGTACATCTACACGATGGAATACAATGCAACTGCTAGGAGAGATGAAGTCATGAAATTTGCTTACAAATGGATAGACATGAAGAGTATCATGCTAAGTGAAGTGAGTCAGAAAGAGAGGGACAGACATAGAAGGACTGCACTCATATGTGGAATATAGAATAACATCACATGAGGCTGACACCCAAGGACAGTATATACAAGGGCCATGAGGATTTCCCCATAGCTGGAAGCCTGCTCCATGAGTGGAGGGGAGAAGGCAGATGGAATAGAGAAGGGATCACTAAGAAAATGATGGCTGGAGAAATCAGTCGGGATGGGAGATGTGTGCTGTAAATAGATAATGGACCAAACATGATGACCTCTCAGTGTCTGTGTTGCAAGCCATAATGCCCCAAAATAGAGAGAGAGTATGGGGAATATCATCTGCCATGGAGACAGGGGGAGGGTAGGAAAAGGGGGGTTTACTGGTGTATTAGTGGTGGGGAATGTGCACTGGTGGAGGGATGGGTGTTTGATCATTGTGTGATTGTAACCCAAACATGAAAGCTTGTAACTATCTCACAGTGATTAAATAAAATTTTTTTTTTAAAAAAAAGAAAAGAAATAAGTGGAGGAAACAACTCACCTACATTAATGGATTAAGGTAAATCCTGAACTGTCCCCAACCACATAATGTTTCTCAAAGCTCAATGATTAAAACTTGATAGTCACACTGGTAAGGAATTGACTGGTCTCAGACTTCACCCATAGCAGACAAAGAGACAGAGGTGAGTAAGTGAACAAACAGGAAAGGTTTATTGGGATGTGCTTCTGGGCAGGCCCTACAAAACTCTTGCGAGTTTGGGGTCAGAACAAGGCTCAGAGTGATTTTTAATTTGTCTTGGGCAGGAAGAGAAGACCAGTGGGACCAGGGTGGATGTAAGAAGCATGCAATGCAGCCTGGTGGCTACCAGGAGCCTGATGAGCCATCATGCCAGGTGGTTAAGTCCTGTCTTCTGAGTGTGTGTGTGAAGTGGGGGGGAAGGGGGAAGGAGGAGAAGGGGGGCAAGAAGGAAGGGGAGCACGGGAGGCGGGTGATCCTTGATTCTGGAAATGTGTCACTGTCTCATCAGCAGCCTTTCATTTGGTCTGAGCAAACGTTACAGGAAGTGACACTTCTGGAACACTATTTAGGATGATAGGAATGCTCCCTGAGAAAAGCTAGAAAAATGACCCCATCCACAGCAAGGAAGGAGTAAGTATGAGAGAGTGTATGTGAAGATACTGTAGATACTGTTATAGGCTAGGCAGAAACCCCAAAGTTATTACACAGAATCAGAAGAATCAGAGTTTTGTTTCAAATCAAGGAGTCTTTATTAGCTAGCCAGTGACTGCTCTCTCAAGCCCAGCCTGGATGAGGTAGGCAGCCCTGAGAGCAAAAAGCAAGGGTTTTTTGTTTGTTTGTTTTTAGAGGGAAAAACCATATCCTAGAATTTTACTAAGTAAGCAAGCAGACAGGTTACAGAAGTTACAGAAGCAAGAAAGAATCACAGTTAGCAAAGCATGCATTCTGACCCAAGCTGCAGCTCAGTCATGTCATAATTACTAGAACCCTATTCTGAAAACAGGTGCTGCAGGTTCCTCTGTTCTGGGAACAGGGCACAGTAAATTTTCCCTTCCTCTTTGTCTTAATTTTACTCTTGTGTTTTGTGTGTGTGTGTGTGTGTGTGTGTGTGAATTTTCTGATTTAAACAGTACCATTCAGAAATCACTTAACTGAAGACTAAAGCTAGTAAAGTAAAAAAACGTAGTAGGTGGGCTAATAGCAAAATGACAGAAGCCATCCACATGTAATAGAAGGAAGAATTAAGAAAAATTTTAAAAATCACAAGAGATCTCTGGGTCAGCTACAAGAAGAATAACATCTATATTATAGGAGTTGTGGGAAAAGAGAAGAAAATAAGATATAATCATTGGTTGAGTGTGAGTTCAAAATGTGGGTGCATGACCAGTATGTTCAGTGGCCAAGAACTGCCTCCCCAGGTCTCCCCAGCAGAGGAAAAAGAGACAGGAGATTCAAAGATAGATGGCGAAAATGGTCCATTTAATGCAGAGCTGCTAGCATACCTGTAGAACATCTGAGGGTGGTTCAAGGAATAGGACTGCACGCAGTTGTGATTGATCATTTACAGAGGTAAAGCATTTCAATGGAGGCAATTCTCTTGGGGGGATTAACTCAAGGAGACGTTCTTTTCCCAGTAACATCTATCTATATTGCTTTTCTCTTTCCCTTTAGTTGTACATCTTAAACAAAAAAAGTTTATTCCTTATTAATACTTGCAGTTATTTGGATAAACACAGTAAGTAATAGGGATTCCAAAACTTAGTTCTTTAGGCTCTAAGGGCAAGTTAAGCTTTTACTGTAGATCACAGACTAGGTCCTCAGGCTGGTCCACCTTATATTTCCCCATGGGAGTCCAGTCTCTTAAGTCATAACAGCTTGCATCAAGACCATGCTTTTATGCTTTTGAGATTGTCCCATTTTGATGCTCGGGTAACTTTGCTGTGCACCCTAGGTCAAGACTTCTCTTTGTGGGGTGTTAGGAACTATGACAACTGAAGTCCCAGTCAAATAATTATGACAGATGCCCAGGAGTAGATACATTTCAGAGTAAATCAACTCCAAAATATTAGGAGCATAGCATTAACGGTCTTTCTGTGTATAAGCAAAGAACATTTCTCTATAGTAAAATTTGAAGGCTAAAGGAGAAATAGAAAAAGACAAATAATTCACTTCAAATACAAAATTAAGAGTCACCCAAATATTTGACTTATAAAATCAAAACTGACTTGGAGAATGTAACAATGAGAGGTAAAGCACAAAGGAAAGGTTATAGATAAACTCAGGAGAACCCAACTGCTGCCATGCTCACGGCCACTCTCCATGTGCTCGGGCAAAGTCTCACCCATGAGTGAATCCATAGAAAAACCAGGTATGTGGGACTTGTGACTGAAAACTCCAGGTTCAATGGAACCAGGACTGAGTGACCTCCCCCCACCTCCCCCTATTTCCTGCAACTTGGCAGACACGCCCACAAGCCGCCTCTAGCTGGTACCAGATAATCTCATCAACAGCCATGATCCAGAGACTCATAAATTCTCTCGGAAGAGTCCATAAAATGACTTGCCAATATCATGCCGCTGAACCCCATACCAGGCTGTTTCATTTTTAGGGGAAACCCATGAGTGAACTTTCTCCTGGACCATGCGGCCACATTCATGACATATCATATTTCACACCATTAATATTCCAAGAGTAACACACCGTATTTGGTGGGATTTAAAGTAAAAGACAACCAATCTTAGAGGGGAATATATTTTTGCATATATATGTATATACACACAGATATATAATATACAAGCACACAAGGCTCAACCTTTAACGAATTGTAATAATCTCTTATAAAAGGGCTTAATGGCCCCTTGGATGAAATACAACAATCTTCACAGACTTTCCTCTAAGGAAACTTTCTTGGATCATTTTCAGAGGTTTATTCATAACAAAAAATACAAAATAAATTATTTCGGTTCTGCTTTGGGACAGGGGTTGGGGTTTGGGGTGGAAACATCCCAAATATGGTGGTAGGAAGGTGTTAGGGTGTTGGGATTGGTGTTTAAATATTAAGTATAATAAGATATTGCGAACTACTTTATAAAACTGTTTAAAAAAAGATAAACTCGGTAGATTAGGGGTTCTCACAAGAGCACTATACGTTTCTCGGGGGGGGGGAGGAAAAAGGATAATTCGCTGATGAAGACTAAAGCACTTAGGGTTAATACCCAGCAGTTGAGGAAATGATCACCAAGAGTTTTCTCAATCTGAGGGTTGAGTCGTATACCAAAGTCTAAGAAACCCCAAATTACAAACAAATCCAAAAATAAGAGTGCCTAAATAATTTGTAATTAAAAAGGTAAAAGACTCACAAATAAATCTCTGAGGAGAGAAAACACACTTTAGAGATGTCTCTTCACCCAGTGTCAGGCTAACTTCATAGGGGTACCTCAGAGGGGCACAGGTGAGTCCCTTTACATGCCCCAACAGAATCCTAGCAGCTGCAAAACCCAGAACCCAAATCCCACCATGCTCACATCCGATCTTCACAGACTCGGGATTAGCCCCTTACACATGAGAATGATTCTGCTGAAAAATCCAGGTATGTGGGGTGTGACTGAAACTTTTAGGCTCATACGGAGTCAGGAATGGGTGCCCTGCTCCCATCCCCCTGTGTTTCCAGGTGCCTGGTTGTTGTGCTCACGAACTGCCTCCATGCACCATATTAGCTCATTAACGGCCATCATCCAAAGATTCACAAATAAATATTGGAAGAGAGCAACGCACTGCAGAAATGCCTGTGGACCCCAAAGTCACAATCTAGTTAAAATTTTAACTCCAGCTCTAGCACCCTATTTAAAAGTTTAGAATTCCTGTATATATATTATCACACAAAGCTCAATCTGAAACAATATGTTAGTGATCTCTTATACAGGGGGCTTAATGGCTCCAAAATGAGATACAACAATTTTCACACACTTTCCTCTAAGGGAACATTTTTGGATAATTTTTAGTGGATTATTCATAACAAGCAACAAAATAAATTATTTAGTATCTGCCTTTGGCTTGAGTAGTGGTGGGAAAATTCGGAATAATGGTGGTGGGAAAGTGTATGGTGGTGGGATTGGTGTTGAACTATTGAATGTAATAAATTATTGTCAACAACAATAAAAATAAAACCAAAAAAAAAGGTAAAAGAGAAATAGAGGATCTGAATGAAGAAGACAGGCAGTAGATAAAGAAGGACCCCCATGATAATGAATCCTTGGGAAGTTAATACAACCAATTAACTTCCTGGCTGCAAAAATCCACCTTTGAGCACAGGAGAAGAAAGGCCTGATAAGACCTGGCACCAGCACAGACCCAGAGAAGGCTGAATCCACCTCCAAGAGAGGCTCTAGCAGAAACAAAAGTCAGGAAAGGATTATCAGAAGACCATCAACTACTCCCAACTTTGCCCCTTGGCAATCACCAATGGACTGTCACCTAGGTAGAAAGCCCCACATGGGACAGCTTTGGAGAAGCCCTTTAAAAGCTAACTAGAATAAAGGAAGTGAGTACATATGCTCCCTGAGCCCATGTACTGCTTATACCCATGTATTGCTGTAGAGTGTAGAGAGCATTTAGTACCAAGTACCTGTTGTTCGTATCTCCCCTCTGGGATGTGTTCTCTTTCCATTCTGGAGAAACCCATGTACCCACATTCTCTCTTGAGCATGTTCTCTCTCCCCCCCCCCCCCCTCTCTCTCTCTCTCTCTCTCTCCCCCTCTCCCTCTCTCTCCCATCCTCTTTCTCAAAACTTCCAAGTAAAACCTGTCTTAACTTCACTGCTCGTCTCCTCCTGAAATTCCTGACGTGAGGGAAAGGCAAAAATCCAAAAGGCCTGGGTTAAGTCTAGGACATTTCTTTCCTGCAGGGAACAAGGTTGACCACAGACTCTTATCAGTCTTAGATTTCCCCAGATATTCTTCCAGTGCCAGAGGTGGATCAGGAGAAAGCAGTGGGTTCCATCCTGGAGGCTTCCACCACTCTCCTCCCCACTTTACAGAAGTTAGCAGGGGACTCCATGGGCACCACTAAGAACAGCAAAGCAAAAGCAAAAGCTTACATACAAGGGGCTGCTCCTAAGACTTGTAGCAGACCTGTCAAATAAAAGTTTATAGGCCAGAAGTCAGTGATATTTCATAGCTAATATGTTGAATGACAAGAACAACCATAAAAGTATACTATATCCAACTAGGTTATCACTCAAATTGAAAAGAATGACACAAAGTACTACAGGTAACAACTGAAGCCCATGACTACTAAACCAGCTCTGCAAGAAGCATTAAACAGATCATCTATAAAAGGAAAATAAACTTTATTGGAGGTGGTACATACTAAGACATATTTTTTAAAAAAAAGAAAAACCAAAAAAAGTCAATGAAACCAAATTTTATTATAAAACATGAACACACACACCCACAGACGATTGACAAGATTGAGCTAGATGTATGAAAACAAAAAAGGAAAGCATAGTAAATTGCAACAAAAATGAGATGAGCAAGAAGTTATAACAGATATCAAATAAATTTTCCCTTTTTAAGAAAGGGGAAAGTGAAATTTCACATTTCCCTTCCTTTTCAAATCCAGAAGAATTGATGGACCAGAGTGATAGTACAGTGAGCAGGGTGCTTACTTTGCATGAAGCTGACCCAGATTTCAATGCATGGCATTCATATGATCTCCCAAGCTCCGCCCCAAGTCTTGCCTGAACACAGAGCCAGGAGTAACCCCTGAGCATCACCAGGTATGACTCCAACCCCCCCAAATTCCAAAAAGAAGTATTTTATTGGTGATTTTTTTAAAATGGCGTTTTAACAATGGTGATTTTTAAATATGGGACACTGGTTGAGGGAAGTTGTGATGGTGGGACACATCACGACCTAAAACTCAGCTATGAATAACTTTGTAAATCATGGTATCTTAATAAAGAATTTAATTAGATATAATTTCAAGGAAAAAAACAAAGAGAAAGAGAGAGGAAGGAAGGAAAGAAGGAAGGAAGGAAGGAAGGAAGGAAGGAAGGAAGGAAGGAAGGAAGGAAGGAAGGAAGGAAGGAAGGAAGGAAGGAGGGAGGGAGGGAGGGAGGGAGGGAGGGAGGGAGGAAGGAGGGAGGGAGGGAGGAGGGAGGGAGGAAGGGAAGGAAGGGAGGAAGGAAGGAAGGAAGGAAGGAAGGAAGGAAGGAAGGAGGGAAGGAGGGAAGGAGGGAAGGAAGGAGGGAAGGAAGGAAGGAAGGATTTAAAAGGAAGGAAGGAAGGAAGGATCTGGAAGGAAGGAAGGAAGACACTAAGAAATAAAGACAAGTTTTGTTACAGAGGATTAGAGTGAAAAGGATTGCATCAGAACGACCATGAAATTCTGGGTTACAACCTCCAATTCACTGGAGAGACAGAGAGACAGAGACAGAGACAAAGACAGAGAGGAAGAGAGGAAGAGAGAGAGGGAGAAGAGAGTGAGCAAGTGAGAGCGAGAGAGAACGAGCAAGAGAGAGAGAGAAAGAGAGAGAGGAGAGAAAGAAGAGATAGCGAGAACTTTGTCCACGATGTCCACATCTGACTTTGTTATCAGGGTAATGTTGACTTCATGAACCAATCAGTAAGAGAATAAATAAGAAAACAGAAGCATAAATTATGAACTAGATTGCTTAATAGAACATATTACTGCAAAATAGCTAAATTTACTTTTTCTCAAGTGCATATAGAGCATTTTAAAGTATAAAACAAACATTAACTCAGACAAAAGAATTAGATTATATGTACCACCTCACACCACAGAGATTGGCACACATCCAAAAGAACAAAAGCAACTGCTGTTGGCGTGGATGTGGGGAGAAAGGGGCCCTCCTACATTGCTGGTGGGAACGCTGACTGCTCAGGGATTAAGTCCTGGTTCTGCTCTCACAAATCACTGCTGGAGGTGCTCGGGGGACCATATGGGATGCTGGGGATTGAACCCAAGTTGGCCACATGCAAGGCAAACACCCTACCCACTGTACTATCACTCCGGCCCCAAATTATTTAAATTTTTATTAATTTTTCAAGATTAATTTTGTATCCTACCATATGGCTTATCCTTGGAAGTATTCCCTGTGCACTTGAGAAGAATATATTTTTTCTATTGTCTTAGGATGGAATACTCTGTAAAGATGTATTAAGCTCATTTTATTAGTTTTTCATTTAAAGGCATATTCTACTGTTAATTTTTTGTCTAGGTAATTTTTCCATTGATGAAAGTGGGATATGAAACTGGGCTAGAGTGATAGTATATCAAGTACGGTACTTGCCTTGCATGTAGTTGACTAGGATTTAATCCCTGGCACCTCATATGGTTCCTAAAACCTACCACAAATGATTCTTGAATGCAAAGCCAGGAGTATGCCTGGGGGATTTCTGAGTGTAGAACAAAAGAATAAGCAAATTAAATCACTTGATTACTTATCATTTGTCGTCCTGTTGTTCATCTATTTGCTTGAGTGGGCACCAGTAACGTCTCCATTTGTCCCTGTCATGTGACAGTATAGCCCAATGGCGTATTTCGGGGCCAGGGGAATGAGACCCATTATAGTTACTGTTTTTGGCATATCGAATACACCATGGGTAACTTGCCAGGCTCTGCCTTTAGTTTCTATATAAATAAAATCCTATAAAATTGTACCTTTTCTCACTTTTTTGGTTTTCATCCACATCTGGCTGTGCTCAGTGATGACTCCTGGCTCTGTGTTCAGGGATCATTTTGGCAGGACTTGGGGAACAATATGGGGTTGTGAGGCATAGAATCTGGGTCAGCTGCATGAAAGGCAAAACACTCCACTGGCTATGCTATCTCTCTGGTCCCCCTTTTCTTACTTTAACAAATACAATTCCATATTTGTACTCCAAAACAGAAGTTTTGACTTATGAGTAACCAAGACTGACTGGGGAATGTAACAGTAAGAGGTAAAGCACAAAGGAAAGGTTAAAGATAAACTCAGGGGATTAGGTATGCTTGCAAGAGCACTGTAAGTTTCTCTGGGGGGAGAGAGACAATTCACTGATGAAGCCTAAAACACTTAGGGCCAATATACAACAGTGAATGACTTAATTACTGAGAGATGTTTGTTCAACATATATTTGTTCAATGACTTATTGAGCATTTGTGTAAGTCTCTCTTTAAGCTAAGCTACAAACAAGGATCCCTGCCTGTTGAAGTGATCCCTGCCTTATGAAGCTTATAGTATATATACTGAAACAGAAAATAAACAATAAACAGAGTGTGGAGAATGGGCACTGGTGAAGGGATGGGTCCTCAATCTTTGTATGGGGGAAACATGAGCACAAAAATATATAAATCTGTAACTGTACCCTCACAGTGATTCACTAATCAAAAATAAATAAATTAAAAAAATAAATAAACAGAGTAAAATGAGGAAGTATATATATAGCACATTGCATTGTGATACCAAAGAGAGCAATACCAAAGAGTTATACCATGAAAACACAGAACAGGTAAAGGAAGTCTGAAGTATGTAGTGGTAGCTGCAAATGGAGAATATATTTTTGTGGGAACGTTCTGAAGTTTAGAATGTTGTACTTGAGATTTTATCCAAATAGTGATGTGAAGAGGCAATTATTTAAATTACTACAGTTCAATAGAAAATCTAGACTTGTGATTTTTCAGCCACCAGTTCATGGACTTTTGGTGGTCTGTAGGCATAAAATGATTGAAAATAACCACTGTCTGGTGGTTTACTGGTGGTCCACAGAGTGTCACTAACTAATGTCTCACAGACTGGTTCTAGGACAGGTACTACTTCTCAGGTATAAAGCAAATTATATAGGTAAATAAAATATCCTTACTATTATTGCGTTAGTATCTCTTTTCAAGTACATTAATATTTTATTTATATATTCTTGGGATTCTATTTTAGGTTATTACATTAATAATCATGCATACATCATTGCCATTTGAAAATCAAAGTTATCATTTGAAAATTGACATTTCAGGGGCTGGATGATAGTACAGTGGGTAGGGCAAGTTTGCCTTGCATGCAGCTGACCCAGGTTCAATTCCTGGCATCCCATATGGTCCCCTGAGCACCACCAGGAATAATTTCTGAGTACAGAGCCAGGAGTAATCCCTGAGCATCACCAGGTGTGACCCAAAAAGAAAAAAAATTGATATTTCAGATAAATTTTAGAATAGAAGCTAAAGGCAATAATTTGTCCCTATGGGCTGAGTAGAGGACAAAGTGTTCCTATGACAGCTATAAGCCAGACTGGGAAACTTGTTACTGTTTCCATCACAGAGTCTAACCCAAGGTCTCAACCAAACACTCTTTCCAATTTAGCCCACCTCACTATAAACTAGAGTGGACACACTTTAGTTATATTTTACTTTTTGGTTTTTGGTCGAAATCATGCAATGTTAGGGTTAATCCTGACTACGCAATCCGGAAATACTCCTGGAGGTACTTGGAGGTTAATATGGGATGCTGGGATTGAACCCAGGTAAGCCTCATGCAAGGCCCTACTCGCTGTACTATTGCTCTGACCTCAATACACATTTTTATATTGTTGTTGTCATTATTAAATTATTACATCACTATGAGAAAAAGTTACAAGTTGTTCACTATTGAGTTAGAGTCATATACATATTCCAATAGCTATCCCTTCACCAGTACATTTTCCACCACAAATGTCCCCAATTTCCCTCCACCTTCCACCCCCACCCCCACCAGACTGCCTTTATTGCATACTTTTTCTTCTCTCTCTATCTCTCTCTCTCTTTCCCCCTTCTCCCCCCCATTTTCTTAAAGGCACTGTTGTTTGCAGTACTATTACTGAAAGGGTATTATATACATCACATTACCTTTTTTCAGCACTCACTTCTTGTCCAGGGTGATCATTTTGAATTATTATTGTCATAGTGGTCTCTTCTCTGTCATAACCACACTCACCACTTCTAACTTCCCTTGCACTTGTAGCAAGCTTCTATCATGGACCCAGTCCTCCTGACCCTCATTTATATTGTCTTTGGGTATTATTCTCATACTACGCTTTTAAAATATCCCACGAATGAGTGTGATAATTCTATGTCTGACCATCTCCCTCTGACTCATTTCACTCAGCATGATACTTTTCATGTCTATCCATGTATAAGCATATTTCAAGACTTCACGGTATTTCAATATATGGTCATACCATACTTTCTTTTTATACTTGTCTTTTCTCAGGCACTGTTAGATAACATTGGGTTGTCCTTGCTCCTCCTGCAGGGAGCTTAGATTTGTTATTCCCACAACAGTGCCTTTGAGGCACACCCAATTCCATCAAGCACTAATAATCCTATATTGCTTTACTCTTTCCTTTATGTCATTTGCATGGTTTATTTAGCAGTGTCCTTTTTGTATAGACACAGGAGGACAGTTCATGTTCTGCTTTGTAACATGGGAGTTAATTAATTCTAACATAATACTTACCACTAAAATAATACTTACTTACCACATCCATATTTACATGACTTAAGCCTCAGTTGTCCTTAGTTACTAGCACACCAAAAGCAGGGTCCTGAAGAAGGGACTGGATGGACCCAGGGCAAGCTGTAATCTACCCTGGCACCAAAAGCAGACAAGCTAAGTGCCAAAATTATAATAAGTTAAGAGCATAGTCATGATGCAAACTGTCATGACCCAAAAAGATGTAACTGAATAAGAACCCTGCTGGGGTTAGGAAAGATTAACCTGGCCTGAGGAGTGTGGTCTGAAATATATAGCGAAATGTCCCCAGGAAGAGCCTACCTTTAAACTTAACATATCTCTTACTGTGTTCATACAAAATGAAATTGCTAGAAATATTATAAAAGTAAATTTATTGGGGCCGGAGCAATATCACAGCAGGTAGGGCATTTTCCTTGCATGCGCCCGATCTGGGTTCTATTCTGAGCATCACATATGGTCCCCTGAGAACTGCCAGGAGTAATTCCTGAGTGCATGAGCCAGGAGTATCCCCTGTGCATAGCCAGGTGTGACCCAAACAACAACAGCAACAACAAAAAAGTAAATTTACTATGATTGTGACTGTTTAAGTGGATTACTAGCTGAGGAAGGAGAAAGCAATGCATCCTGAATAGAATCCTGCCCTTGAGTGGATCTCCTAATAATCTGGAGTGCAGAACTCTCAGATGAGATTTTGTCTTTGAGTTAATCTCCTGAAGGAGTGACTTTATTGTTATGATAAAGTTTGTTTGTTGTTATGATAAAGTTCAACCCCACCTTTGTGTATCCCCACCCTTCATGATTTCTATACAACTATGTTGTAAAAGAGGATAATGGAGACTTTGGAGATTTGGGGACTTTGATTTTTGGGACTAGGAGGAGGACTGAAACTTTGGGAGTTTGAGGACAAGCGTAGAGGACTATGAGACTCTGGCGAGACGAGGAAGAAAATGTAATGAAGTAGAGGACTTTGAGGTCAACTAGAAACTATAATGGAGTATGATGGAGCTATGATGACTGGGACTACAAAGAAAAAACTATTACTATGAGGGGGCTGGAGAGATAGCACAGCGGGTAGGGCATTTGTGGCATGAGACGATGATATCTCATTGTTGTTTTGATTTGCATCTCCCTGATATTAGTGATGTAGAGCATTTTTTCATGTGACTTTTGGTCATTTGTATTTTTTCTTTGAAGAAGTTTTTGTTTATTTATTCTCCCCATTTTTTAAATTGGATTATATGGTTTTTTTTCTTGTAAAGTTCTACCAGAGCCCTATGTCTTGGATATTATCCCCTAATCAGATAAGTGGTAAATAATTTTTCCTATTCCATGGGCTTTCTTTAAAGAAACTTTACTCAATCTAGTCAAAGCCATTTACCACTGTTGGACATGGTGTGGGGCAGGAGAAACTCCATCATGCCTGGTTCCTGCTTCACGTCTTGTTTTACTTAAGCCTTTTTGTTTTTGCTTCTCTCCCATGGCCATTTGTGAGGGAAGGACATTTGGGCTGAAAACTCGGCCTTGGCAAATAGTTTCATAACCACTATCCACTATTTATTTATACAAGGGATGCAGGCGGGAGACCCAGCCACCAGAATATTCTGGAAACATGTCTAGATGACCTATCTGTAATTATTTGTTTGTACTATTTGAAAATATGTTTTCTTCTGAATTATGAAACTTGCAATTTTCGCTTATGTTTTTGTTTGAATTTGTAAGTGTGGGCTATGATGTAAGCATTGACTATAAAATTCACGGCTTTTCCCTTGTTCAGGGTCTTGCTTTGGCCTGCGTGCCTCAGCGCTTGACCCCAGCTAGCTAGCTTAATAAACTTTGCTTGTGTGTTACATTACTGGCTGAACTCTTTGTGCGGATTCGGAGAGGGGGAAATTATTGATACCAGACCCTAACATCTGGGGGCTCGTCCGGGATTGATATTTCCCCTTTTTCTGGGACCCACAAGCCAGCCGCCAGTACCGGAGTTGATTAAAAGGCCTATTCTGGGCTCCTGAATAATATCTGGGGCAGAACAGCGGGTTAGGCCCGAGGACGGAACTAGGTTCTGGTGACTGCGGTGAGAGAGGTTGGCGGCTCTCTCTTGGGAGGGCTAGATTCTCCTTTGGGAAGACTAGGAGGACTAAGCCCTCTTCTGGGAGGAATAGATTCTCCATTGAGAGGACTAGGACTTGACTCTATTGAGAGGACTAGGCCCTCATCTGGAAGGACTACACCCTCTTTTGGGAGGACTAGACCTTCTTCAGGTGCCCAGGGGCGATTTGGATTCCAGAACCAATCCTGGAGATTCCATTATTAACATCTACATCTGTGGGAGACGTCCCAGATAGGTCTTGGCAGTCTTAGTGGACAAAGATATCAAAGATATCAAGATGCATTCAGCCTGATATCAAGTAAGGAAAGAGAGGAAGTATGTGTGAATGTTGGAGAAGTAAGAGAAAGAACTGGTCTGTGTGAGTGTGCATGTCTCTGCTCTGAGATTGTGTCTGTGGGCTGCTTTGATTTCTGTTTTGATAACCTTTGTTTCTTCCCCACTAATACTCAGAACCTTCAGATTATGAGACTGACAGAAGACTTAGGTGGACGCACCATAGGGTCACTGGTCAGTAGTGTGGGAGGCGTCCCCACTACTCCTGGGACATCCCAAGTTTGGGGTGTCAGAATCTGAATCTGGAGTGCACATTGTTGTAACATCTTTTACAGTTGTTGTGTGTCTGTTATTTGAGTGTTATATTTTTGTGTTGTCTATTTGTCCTGTTCCTAGTGAGTCTTTTTGACTCTGGCCCCCTAGTTCACCATCTAGTCATGGGTCAGAATCAGTCAACCCCACTGATTTTGGTGATTTTAGATCCAGGGGCAGCAGCCTCTCAGCAGAGGTGAAGAGAGGTAAACTGATAACTCTGATCTGCAGAATGGCCAGCCTTCAACATTAACAAAAGGTAATGGCCAGCTATCAAAAGGTACTTTTGATCTGGGGACCATTCTAAAAAGTTTAAGGTAAAGTTTTCTTTCCAGGACCAGGAGGACACCTGGTCCAGATCCCTTACATCCTGGTCTGGTAGGAACTGGTTGAGAGACCCCTGCTTAGTTAAACAGTACGGAGATAAAATTAGGCTATTTAGTTTAATACTGGAGGTATAGAGGCCATCATAACAACACCTTCTCATGTTTTCCAGTGTTTCCTTATGCTGCTATTTAAAAATTTGGTGAGTACCAAGGGTCTCCTTCTGTGTCTAAAAGCATGTTTGGATCATGAAATTGTTAAAGTATCTGGTGTTAAAATCGTGTGATTTGATATAAGTAGGGCTTTTAAAATTAAGCCAAAGAAGGTTTTCCTATGACTCATAAAAATGATGATTTAAGGGTTTTCTTATGCTAGTGTGTTAATGTATATATATGTTTGTATTTGTACTGTATTATCAGAATGTGAGTAGAAATTATTGTGGGTTGAAAAACGTGAGTTTCTAAAGTTATAAAATTGGTTGCGAAACTTTTATCCTATCAGAGTTTAAAGATATAAGCTTCAGGTCTTCTTACTGAAGGGGGAAAAAAAAAAGAGTCATTGTTTAAAAAAACAAGTGAATCCAAGTGGCTATAAACTGCCCTTTTGGCTTTAGTGACCTTGCAGCTGAACAAAGGCAGCTGCTCCCAACTGCTCTCCCTTCTCAGCGGAGGCAAGCTAGAGCTGAGAATGGAGACATATCACAATATTATGCTGATTCCAGTCTTGAAGTTAGGAAATTAATATCTAAGTGCTAAAGTTTTTAATGCTTTTTGAATTGGGAATATCAAGGAAACAAAATATGTATTTGTGGCAAAAAAGAATTTAAAGTTTGAAACATTCTGGCAGAAGAATTTTGTCTCAAGAATTATGAAAGGAAGTAGGAGATAAAACAGAAAACTAGAAGGAATATTTGACCTTTGTACTAAGAAAAATATAGATAATCTAAAACTTTGTTCCCTTTCTCTATATTTTTGTGATTTTCACGGGTTGTTTAAAAATACAAGTTTAAACTGCATATGTGACTATTTGAGTTGTGTACTGGAAAGAAAATAAAATACAAAACGCAGTCCACTGAAAGTGATGAAGTGGGCAAAGATTGAAGGAATATGTAGGTAAATGAAATATACGAGTCTTGTGAGTATTTTAACTAGAATTCGAAATCCTGTGTTATAAGATCTTTAATTGTGAGTGTTGTAAACCTTTTGAATATCTATGTGACTGATGTAATGCTTTTAAAAGAGTACTGCAGAGTACAGCTTAGTCATGGTAAATGAGATAATGATTAGCAACTTGTTTCTAAATTTCTTGGTAGATCAAACTATATTAAGTTCAATAAAAATAAGGTTAAAACCAGAGAGACATGATGAAAGGAAGGAATACAAGTGCATATTTTAAGTAAAAAGGATGATGGATGAAGATATCATTAGTGGGAAAAAGGAAAAGAATCTGTTAAAATGAAACTGGTTTTGAAGAAAGGTTACAGGAAAAATAACAGAAAGGAATGTGTAGAAGGCTTAAGTATGTGAAGAAATGTGTGTGTAGGTTTGGGGTTGTGTTTTAAGAAAGAAAACTATGAGCAAACTATATTGTTATAAGAAACTCTTTAGATTATCTGCAGAATTGTTCCAGTATACAGACTCCTGTTACAGTGCTCTCAGATAATTGAAAATCAAAGCTTTCAATTTGGAATTAAATAAGTTAAATATGATGTTGTTAAACTGTATATTCTGCCTCTACAGAACATAATGCTTCATATGACCAGGACCCGTACAAAATGGGTAGATTTCATCGTGAGTAAGGGAGATGTTTGCTTTTCTCTCCTCTGTGCCCTGAAGTGTTAAGGCTCTGTTTGTTTGCACAAACCCAGACAAAGGCCTTTCCTCTCTGCAATAGGGTCTACCCCTGATGCATACAGGAACACTAGATATGGGACCCCTAAAGCCCTCTTCCAGGGAAGGAGTCAGAGGATTGGTCTAAATGATGGGAGCGGGAATTTAACAGCTGTTGTTTCAAGTATCCTACAAACCTCAGAGTGACCCTAAAGGCATGCCGGCTCAAAGAAGAACTGGACATCATCTGTACCATGGAAAATGAGAAAGCTGGAAATTTGTAATAACTAACTCAGCCTGGGCCTTACCCTCAGTGTCAAAAATAGGAGGCCGGGATCTCTCCCAGCCCTGAAGAAGGGATGGGATGAACTCGTGACTGCCAGGACACTACTATGGAGGGTGAGAGGCCTGAGGCCACATATAGTTCAACCTGATGGCTCTACTTACAGTTCATCGTGGGACCTGATCTTCACATCTAATGTCTGAGCCTGGGGTATCCCTGATGTGAGTTAAAACATTAAATGTCGTTATTGGTGTATCTCCTGCTCTGTCTTTGACCAGTCCCTAAGACTTTTCAGTAAATAGCAGGGTACCCCAAGTGGAGAGTTCTCCAATCTTCCTGTGTTTGTGTAAAAGAACAAGCCATATTTGTTAAGTCGTCTGGCAAATTTAAAATGGAGGAGGAGAGAAAACTATGCTTCTGTAATTTGCTTCTTTTGTAAGAATCAGATTCTAGTTATACAAAGGTGATTGAATAATTGGGTAATTAAATAAATAAGCTGTCCAGTCTATAGAGATACTCAATGTTGTACATGCTGTCACCAGTCTGGTCCTAAAAGCAGAAGCCAGAGCTTTACCAGGGGGACCTTAGCCCAAAGGTCAGGATCAATTGCTTTCCCCCAGCCTGTCAATTGCCTAAAGTACTGAGAGTGGATATCTAAATTGGTTCTAAGTATTCATTCTTAGTACATAACAGCTCTCAATTCTTGTTCCATCATGGGATTAATACCCCATTTAGAGAATATTTCCGCTAAGCCAAAACACTCTACAGAAGAGGGAAAATGGGCATTGCAGCGAGGGAAATGGGCATTCTCCAAGGGAAGTTGAAAATTACTGACCCCTAGACTAATACAATGAAATATTGAAAGGATTGAACAGGGCAGTAGGAAGGGAGGTAGCTTAAGATTTCACCCCTTGTGCAGGCAGTGCCAGCGTCCCTGTGTTAGCAGGAAGCAACTCCAGAAGTTGAAACTTTGACCATTTTCCCTTTAAAGATTTAAGGTGGTGAAATCTCTAGGGGAATATGATGTAGGTAGATAATCCCTTCCAATTGCCTCGTTGTGAGAACAAATTCCGTTTATGAAGAAACACCACTCCCTTTGAAACTCTTTTGGGTCAACTGCCACTACTCTAACTTAGCCTTGAAAAAGGAAGTGTAAGCCAGAATGTATGATTTCTCTCTTCTCCAGTTATTACTAGCCTTTACAGGTATCAGGCCCACCTCCATGTGGGCCTCAGAGCACACTGCCAGAGTGAACTCCTTACCCATATGTATTGGGAGATCTGGTTTGAATCAGGTGACATAAGACCTGTGAACCTGTGAACCTCAGTGGAGAGGTCCTCACACCGTGATCCTGAACATACCAATTGCTCTGAAGGAGGATGAAATAAAAAATCTCCCTCTCCCTTGGAGATAGAACGACACTGACCAGTGGCATGTCTGGACAACGGGAGACGACTCCTTAAGATAAGACTGATGAAAGTGACTTAAGGGAACTATGAGAAGGGCACGGGTTATTCTCTGTTTCTGTATACTCGTAGTGAAAGCTGTAGAGCGAGCTCCTTACTTGCCCCAGTTTTGGCACTGGGTACTTTCTGATATTGAGACAGGTAAAATTAATCTTGATCTTTGCCAATTATGACCCACACTGGGACGTGTGTTTTTGCAGGGTCCTACCGAGTCTATTGTAACCAAAACTATAGAGTGGCCTCCCAGCAATTATACCACAGGTTTTCTAGAAGAGCCCCTATACCGGGGACTCAACAATACTTGACTTGCTTGTACATAACCTCTTGCTTTTTTCCTTCTTACTTTGCCGATTCCAGTACTCCTGAAATATGTTTAATGGTAAAGATTGTGCTACAGTTATCTTGTAATAGAAAAGGAACTGGGAAAATCAACTTGTTTACCCTGATCCCATCCCACTTAGGACCCTTAGTACCCCTGTTTTTGTTCCTAACCATGGACCTCTTGCATCCTGAAAAAGATAGTGGTTTTTGTTAAGAGCAGAACAAACACAGTACAGCTTAAGGTTATGAAACAGTAATATCAATACGTTAATAACTCTGTGGCTGAGGATGATTCCTCAGTTTGAAACAGAAAAGGGGGGGATGTTGGACACGGAGTGGGGCAGGAGAAACTCCATCATGCCTGGTTCCTGCTTCACGTCTTGTTTTACTTAAACCTTTTTGTTTTTGTTTCTCTCCCCTGGCCATCTGTGAGGGAAGAACAATTGGGTGAAAACTCGACCTTGGCAAATAGTTTCATAACCATTATCCACTATCTATAGAAGGGACGGGCAGCAGGGCGGGCATGCAGGGTGGGCAGCCACCAGAATGTTCTGAAAACATGTCTAGATGACCTATCTGTAACTATTTGCTTATACTATTCGAAAATATGTTTTCTTCTGAATTATGAAACTTGCAATTTTTGCTCATGTTTTTGTTTGAATTTGTAAGTGCAGGTTATGATGTAAGCATTGACTATAAAATTTGCAGCTTTTCCCTTGTTCGGGGTCTTGCTTTGGCCTGCGTCCCTGAGAGCTTGACCCCAGCTAGCTGGCTTAATAAACTCCACTTGTGTGTTACATTACTGGCTGAACTCTTTGCACAGATTTGGAGAGCAGGAAATTATCAATACCAGGCTGTAGTATAACATTGGGTTTGTCCTTTTAGCCTTGCCTCAGGGAACTTAGTTTATCTTAAAGCAATATCCTTTCTGTATGGACACAGGAAGACAGTTAGTATTATGCTTTGTAACTTGGGAGTTTATTGACTTCAAAAATATTTACTCCTGGCCATCTGCTTTCTCAACTCAGTTGCCCTTAGTTCCTAGCACCCCAAAAACAGGGTCCCTACAAGGGACGGAATGGACCCAGGGCAAGCTGTGAGCTACCCTGGCATTGAAATGGGCCAGGCCAAAGTGCACAATACTCAGCTATAAATTGAGAACATGGTCATAGACAAATGTGTCATGATCCAAAGGTAATGATGAGACTAGGACCCTGCTGTGGTTAGGAAGACTAACCTGACCTGAGGACTGTGGTCTGGAATATATAGTGAGATGTCCTCAGAAAGAACCAAACTTTAAGTTTGATAATCTCTTACTGGACTCATACAGAATGACATTGTTAGAAATATTTGAAGTAGATTTACTACAACTATTTAAGTGGATTACTAAAGAAGGAAGAAAGGGACACACCCTGACACACCCTTGTTTGGACCCCACCCTTGAGCAGATCTCTGGAGTAATCTCCTTAATTAGATGAGATTTTGTTAATCTCCTGGAGAAATGGATGAGATTTTGTTAATCTCCTGGAGAAATGGTCCTACCCCTCTTTGTTGATTTGTTAATGTTCAATCCACCTTTGTGTTACTGCCCTCTGTGATTGCTATATAAATTAAGACTGTGGGGGAAGAGTGGGAGACAACACAGACAGAAGAAGACACAGCAAGGAGAGGACAGAGGCAAGACAGAGCAAGGAGAAGACACAGAAGCAGAGACAGAAAGAGGTCAGAAGAGACAAGAGGAGAGACTACAGAGACAGAGACAGATAGAGAGACAGAAGAAAGCAGAGCGGCATACACAGAAGCAGAGCACAAGGAGGAGCCATCCTGATCCAGTCTACACACAGCGGCTTGAGAACACTGAACGCAAGCGCAAGAGGTGCATGTGAGAGAGCTGCCCCAAAACCCATAAACAACACAACACACATATCATCCCCCCCCATAAACAACACAACACACATATCTTCCCGTCCCATGTGCGCGTTTTTGTAATTTTTTAAACCAGACCCTAACACCACAAGCCCACAGCAAACATTATATCCAATGGGAAAAAACTAATAGCCTTACCTCTAAGGTCACTCACAAGACAAGTTTCCCCGCTCTCATTACTTCTATTCAATATAATACTGGAAGCACTTGCCATAGTAATTAGGCAAGGAAAAGAAAGATATCATGGGCATCCAGATGGGAAAGGAAGAAGTCAAGCTCTTACTGTTTTCAGATAACATGACATTTTAGAAAATCACAGACTCTACAAAATCTCCTAGAAATAACAGGTTTGTATAGTAAGTTGGCAGGCTACAAAATTAATATGCAAAAGTCCATCACTTTCCTATATACAAATAATGAAAGGGAAGAAATATATTTAAAAACTAATCATGTTCACAATTGTGCCTCAGAAAATCAAGTACCACAGAATCAGGTTAACTAAAGAGGTGAAAGACCTATACAAAGAAAACTATAAAGCACTAGGTCAAGAAATAAAAGAGGACATGAGGAAATGGAAACACCTCTCTGTTCATGAAGCACGAGGATTAATATAATTAAAATAGCAATTCAAGCAATTCATTTAAAAAATAAAAATTAAAAAAATAGCAATAGTCCCCAAATCATTGTACAGATTAAATGCAATCTCTATAAGGACACACTTATCATTTTTCTAAAATTCATGTGGAAAAATACTACCCCCTCAAGCCCCTGAATAGATAAAGCAATCCTTGAGAAAAAGAACATGGAAGGCATCACTTTCCCCAACTTAAAACTGTACTGCGAAGCAGTAGTAATTAAAACAGCATGGTACTGGAATAAAGACAGACCCTCTGATCAATGGAATAGAGTTGAGTATATTAAGATAAACACTCGGGTATATGATCAGTTAATATTCAATAAAGAAGCAAAAAATATGAAGTGGAGCAAGGAAATGCTCTTCAATAAGTAGTCCCAGGAAAAAATGTCAGCTACATGCAAAAATAAATAAACTTAGACTTCTTTCTAACACCATGGACAAAGTCAAATCAAAATAGATTAAAGCCTTTGATATAAGACTTGAATCCATAGGGTACATAGAAGGAAATATACAAAGAACTCTCCATGACATTGAAGTTAAAGGAGTCTTTAAGGATGAAACAAATGGGACTACATTAAACTAAAAAGACTCAGACACATTTTTAAACTGCAGAAAGTT